>NC_137914.1:26635471-26652971 GCF_963457725.1 Sprattus sprattus
GAGGCCCTGAGGTGTGGGATATCTATGCAGTGAGGTGTGGGATATCTATGCAGTGAGGTGTGGGATATCTATGCAGTGAGACCCTGAGGTATGGGATATCTATGCAGTGAGGTGTGGGATATCTATGCTGTGAGGCCCTGAGGTGTGGGATATCTATGCAGTGAGGTGTGGGATATCTATGCTGTGAGGTGTGGGATATCTATGCAGTGAGGCCCTGAGGTGTGGTATATCTATGCAGTGAGGTGTGGGATATCTATGCTGTGAGGTGTGGGATATCTATGCAGTGAGGTGTGGGATATCTATGCTGTGAGGCCCTGAGGTGTGGTATATCTATGCAGTGAGGTGTGGGATATCTATGCTGTGAGGTGTGGGATATCTATGCAGTGAGGTGTGGGATATCTATGCAGTGAGGCCCTGAGGTGTGGTATATCTATGCAGTGAGGTGTGGGATATCTATGCTATGAGGTGTGGGATATCTATGCAGTGAGGCCCTGAGGTGTAGGATATCTATGCAGTGAGGCCCTGAAGTGTGGGAAATCTAGACACTCTGTTGTTGCGTCTGCATTCCATGGAAGAACCAGCCTGTACTGTCAACAAAGACTCCATCTGTCTCCTCTCTTTTCCTTCCCTCTCCTGTCCTGTCCTGTCCTGTCCTCCGCTCTTCACTTCTCTCCTCCCCTCTCCTCCTGTCTCTTAATATTCTTCTCTCTCCTCTCCCCTCCTCTCCACCCTGTCTCTCTCTCTCCTGTAAGCATGAACACTGTGTGCCTCATCAGGAGGACATGCTGTACGTGGGAGAACCACACACTGGCCTTCCTGTTTCAGTCCCCAAAGGTTAATGCACAAGTCATGAGCCTCCAGATTAAATTAAATACATTGCCAAAACTGGGGTGTGTGTGTGTGTGTGTGTGTGTGTGTGTGTGTGTGTGTGTGTGTGTGTGTGTGTGTGTGTGTGTGTGTGTGTGTGTGTGTGTGTGTGTGTGTGTGTGTGTGTGTGTGTGTCTGTGTGTGTGTCTGTGATTCTTTGTCTCTCTCTCTCTCTCACTCACACACACACACACACACACACACACACACACACACACACACACACACACACACACACACACACACACACAGACGGAGTGTGTACAAAATTGGCAAATACAAGCTTAAAAACTGATCAATGATGCTTAATGCAGAACTTATTGGGCAATAATACAGACACCAATTAGTTGTGTGTTTATGGCTAACATTTGTTCTCTAAAGTAAAGTGTTACAGTGGAGATGGCTTCACACATTCACAAAACAGGTGAAAACATATCAGGAACACTACAAAAAAGAGCAACTTGGTATACCATGTTGTTAAATCTGTCCACAAACTTATTTGTGGTGATTAAATAATGAGGCAACTTCCATAGAAGATCACCTGATCTTTTGGGTAGTGGGGACTTCTAAAACAGCCTCCATGTTAGAGACACCCCATTGGGTACTGACAGATGGACCCTCCACTTGATGTCTGGCCGAGCTTTCAGCTGTGAAACGTGTTCAAATTCTTACACAGATAGGGATCAGCTAGGGATCAGCATCTTCTCCCTTGTGTGGAACACTATGCCCACTATGACACAGCAAGCCCCCTCTGTAGTCCTCCGTCCCCATACTATGAGGAGTTCCCTGTGGCCCTGGAAACCCCTGAAGCACTGCACCAAGCACTACACCACCAATGCATGATCAACTGAGTCTCTTCAAGAGGCATGTAAGCTCTAAGACCCCTCAATAAGCCTAACTGACATCAGACCAACCTGATCTGAAACTTGAGACCTGTGGAGGCCGCCACTGCCCTGCAGTTGGAACAATTAAATCATATCATTTAGTGACCCCTGCCTTTAAGAATGTATCTGCCAATGAGTTTGAAGACAGCAACGGCACCTTTAACAGTGTGTTATACAGAATGGGTTCAGCAATGCCATGATGTTCATTGTTCAACCTTGACTCTCTAAACATTCCCCATGTTTTAAAAACAGATGCATAAAAATAGGACATAAATGGCCCTCACCCCAAGACCTTTCTGTTAAGACAAATGGCTTATATTGACCCCCTCTGGAATAGACAGGCTAAAATGAATCCAGGGCACATTATCTGAACAATACAGCAGTCTATGAAGTGTCTGTAATCTCATGGCCATTACTTTTGGGTCCACATGGATTATGCCTTGGCCAATCTCAATCTTGACCAACACTTTCTGGATCTGAACCATTCAATCCTTTGGGGGGTCTGAACCTGTGAGCCTGTTCCAGAGCATAGAGACAGTAAGACTGTTAATCACCAAACATTTCCCTTGCTATAAAATCCAATGACTTTATACGCCAGACCGTCCCAGTTCTGTACAGATCAGTCCCAAAGGAAAGCCCAAGAACGTTAAAGCATCTCTCGCCCAGACACACTGCCGAGGAAGCTGTTGTGGTTCCGTATCGCTCCATTCCTCCTGCAGGAAATAAGTGCATTTGGCCCAGTTGCTCTGGAGCAGGGGTTGCCTTTTGAAAGCTGCCATGTGGCAGTCTTAGCTGATACAGGTGGTTTCTTACTCATGTCTTTTTCTCAAGTACAAAAAAAGAGAAGTTGGAGCATCTGTGCCATTAAACTGGGAGAACCTTTCTCTCACCAGGGCCCCCTTGCCTCTCTCCTCCATGAGGTCTCTTAACAGGAGTCTGCTCCTCTCAATGCCATCACGCAAAGAGGACCTATTATTCCCAGGAATGTGACTCATATGCTCTGTTCGATCGAGAGAGAGGGAGAGAGAAATAGCTCAAGATCCACTCTGACTTTTCAAAGCTGCAGAGAGAGAGAGGATGGCAGGCTGAGGAGACAGAAGTCAAGAAACAGCCAGATAAAAACGATAGACACCAAGGACGTATAGATAGAGAAATAGAGAGAATCAGAATGAATCGAGGAATACTACTGATGGTCTTATCAGCTCTGCTTGGTGTTTGACCTAAAAGCATCTGCATTTAGGGAAGAATAGCATTTTCCAATGATCTGAAGTATAAATCTGCTGTCCTACTGCTTTGGTGTTACTATGTTGCTCTCATTTCTAATGTTATATTTGACATGTCTTGTGTCCTAGTTTGATGATGTAGTGGTGTTTCAGTATTTCCTAGTGCATTACACCGATATTTTAAGTGTTGTAGTTTAGATATCTAACATCCTAGTTTATAGTCACTCTGCTATCCCAGCATGTCTAGTGTTGCAGTGGACATGTTTAGTGTCCTTGTTTACGTGAGGTCCAGTGTCTGAGCATGTCTAGTGTTGCAGTGGACATGTTTAGTGTCCTTGTTTACGTGAGGTCCAGTGTCTGAGAATGTCTGGTGTTGCAGTGGACATGTTTAGTGGAGTTCCAGTGTCTGAGCATGTCTAGTGTTGCAGTGGACATGTTTAGTGTCCTAGTTTACTGGCGGTCCAGTGTCTGAGCATGTCTAGTGTTGCAGTGGACATGTTTAGTGGAGTTCCAGTGTCTGAGCATGTCTAGTGTTGCAGTGGACATGTTTAGTGGAGTTCCAGTGTCTGAGCATGTCTGGTGTCGCAGTGGACATGTTTAGTGGAGTTCCAGTGTCTGAGCATGTCTAGTGTTGCAGTGGACATGACACCACTGCTGCGGTCAACTGCCGTGGTTGCTTGTCCTTTACACACTACCTTCCCCATGAGCCCCTCTTGCTTCCTGTCTCCTTTAGAGCACCGTCCCACTCTCTGTCCTTCCTCTAGTCCTCTCAGGCTGGCCGTCCTCCCTTTTCTCTGTAAACACCCCTAATGGAGGTTCCATGTAGAACATGTCTGCCCTTCAGCTCCCTCATCCCAGGCTGACGCGTCCTTGATCCGTGCCCACGGAACTGGGCGAATGCCTCTTCCTCGCCGCCCCCTGTGTGCTGTCAAGCTCAGGGGTGTTGGGATTTAAAGTTTATCATGGCTGCCTGACTGCCAAGCCGCCTTGCCAATTAACCAGTGTGAGCACCGCCGCTAATGGGCTGCTATTCCAACCAGCATGCCAGAGTGCTGCTTAACATTCTCAGCCTTAATGAAGGCCTCTGTGGGGGCCGAGGCAGACACTGAAAGTCTGTGTGTACGCAGGTTTGTGTCTATTTGTGTGCCTGTGTGTGTGTGTGTGTGTGTTTGTCTCTATGTGTGTGTGTGTGTGTGTGTGTGTTTGTGTGTGTCTCTATGTGTGTGTGTGTGTGATTGTGTGTATGTGTGTTTGTGTGTGTATGTGTCAAAGTACAAGTCAAAAAAAGTTTTCAAGTGTGTGTTTTGTGCTTGTGAGCGCTGTGTGGAGGTGTGCGCTCTAGGGTGCTTAATGTGCTGCCTGTGTGGCGTCCCTGGAGTGGGGCAGATTTTGCACGCTCGTTTGCTTTATTTATTCATTTGTTGATTTTAACATTTATGAATTCCCTCTGTGTTGAAGCACAGCAGCTCTCTCCCCATCACTCAGCCTGACATGAATCCCAATTAAAACTTC
Source organism: Sprattus sprattus (assembly GCF_963457725.1). NCBI lineage: Eukaryota > Metazoa > Chordata > Actinopteri > Clupeiformes > Clupeidae > Sprattus > Sprattus sprattus. The sequence goes on from NC_137914.1 coordinate 26,639,958, forward strand.
ACAGGCCTGTGCTTTTCATTAGACCACCATGACACACACACACACACACACACACACACACACACACACACACTTCTCTGTCGCAGCCTGGCCCATTTTTATTGCCATAATTGTTTGAAAATGTTCTCCTGGTTAAAAAATGTAATCCCCACTGGAGTCCATCAGAATTAGAGAGAGGGTTATGTGTGTGTGTGTGTGTGTGTGTGTGTGTGTGTGTGTGTGTGTGTGTGTGTGTGTGTGTGTGTGTGTGTGTGTGTGTGTGTGTGTGTGTGTGTGTGTGTGTGTGTGTGTGTGTGTGTGGCTTGTTGTCTATATTGGGGAAGTTGGTGAAATTAACTGTGCTGCTGCAGTGACATACATCACCTCCTGAGGAAATGTGCTAAAAAGTTCACTTGAGTTCAGAGATAGAAAGGGGAGAGAAGGGGATGAAAAGTAGAGAGATTGAGAGAGGGAGAGAAACAGAGAGAGAGAGAGAGGGAGTGAGACAGAGAGAGAGAGAAAAAGAGAGAGGAAGTTTCAGTGTGTGTGTGTGAGAGAGAGAGAGAGTTTGTAAATGTCTATGTGTCACAGAGAAAGAGAGAGAGAGAGAAAGAGAGAGAAAGAGATAGGGAGAGTGAGTGATAATAATGTTGATGATGATGACTGTGCTGCCGTCAGACCTTGAACTTGAGGTCTGACTGGCTTGTCCTTTTAATCATTTCTAGTTCCAGTGATTTGCTCTGCAGGCCAACGTCTGTTTGGCAGGGCATTATCTCGCTGCCATGAATCTTTCCAGGGAGCTGAATCAGCCTGGCATCTGAAGATGGCACAACCAAATAGCACCACAAACAACAAGACGAACTGTTATCAGCACGACCTTAGCACTAATGCGTTAATAACGACAATGTTATTATGTACGCGTTTTTTGCTAGATGGACTGCGGATTAGTGTTAGAGTTAGTGTCATGCCGTATCATCACTTATTTACTTAGGAGGGCCATAATGTAATGTATTACTCGAGTAAGTAGCTGACGCTGCAGTAAGCTCACTAAGCATTAGGAGGGACTAAGCACGCTTATAGATATCCTGCCAGATACATCTACAAGTCTTCTTCTTTCACAAAACCTCAGCGAAGGGCTCATGCCTGTGTGTTGTAGTCAAAGCTGGAGGAAGGATTATTTTCCAGACACCATGCAGGCACTGCCTCTGAGATAACTGACAACTGCCACTTCAGAGGAGGTGCGAGACTGATAGTGTCTCACTCATGCTGATAACATTTTGAGTTTGCCGTGGGGCGTGTTCAGTTGACATGTTGCGAGGTTTACGAACAAGACAAGAGGATGTGTGGGTGGGAAGAGGAACAGGAGTTTCTCTAGTTTCTCTCTCATCTCTTTCTCTCATCCTTGTTGATGTGGGAAAAGATGGAGATTCCAGAGGGGAAGCACAGTTCTCCTGGACAACTCTGAGTCACTCATCAATAGCCAGTTAGTTACTGTCTGGATTTGAGCAACTGTTACAGATGAGGGGCCTCGGTGTATGAGGAGCTAACTAGCTGGGTCGTCTCAACCTAGTTTAACAGCAGTCTAGAGGCAGAGAGCTGATGATTCAACTGAGCTGGAACCTTGTAGAGATTTCTCTCGCCTCTGACCTGGGGAAGGTGACACTCACTACCTGGAGGAATTTCTCTCCACTTTCCAATCACATATTTTTCACAAATTTTACAAAAAAGAAAATACCGAAAGTGGTCTTATTGTGCTCAGACAGTTCTCTTCCGGTTTCCAATGAGACCTTTACCACATTTCAATGAAGGAAAAGAAAAGGCAAGGAACAGAAAAAAACACCCAAACCCCAGAGTGGTCTCACACTGTTCAGATGGATGTGCTCTCAGGCCGCAGTGGAAGGCTCCCAGGCCGGAGTGATGTACGACCATAAGCGCTAATTTGGAGATTGTCAGCACCTCTCGGAGACACATTAACTCCCATTCATGAATAATTAATGACACACAAACAGGAGCAAGATATCAGCAAACAGAGCACCGCTTGGACCTCCAGGGCGCCGAGAGAGACTCATGGGGTAAGGGGTGTTATGCAAACACTCTGGAATATAAGTATGTTTGTGCACAGAGATGCATTCTGAGCAGATAGAAAAGTAGGGGTTTGCCAACGGGCCTCTTAGTTTGTGTCCCGTGGCTTATGTACTTTGTGAGTGGTATGAGAAAGTGAATGTCTATGGGTGCTTTTTAGTGAAGCTCAGGTCCTTGCTAAAGCACTGGGGTGTCATTTGGGGCTTTGGGCTTCTAAAGCACACAGTGATGTTGACAGGTTGATTGACAGCCTCCGAGAGGTGCTGGCACCAAGCTGGAGTTAGAGTGTTAGGTAAGGCTTTTTTGGGCAGGCCTCGCTAATCTCTCTATTCGCAGTCATCTCTTTCTCCTTTCACCTTTTCTGGATTCCCTCATTCCAGCCTTAGAACAGGTTCCTTTCATTCCTCTTTTGCTCCCTCCATTCTGCCTCCTTTCTTCTGTACCTCTCCTTGGTTCCTTGGTTCCTCCTCCTCCTCCTCCTCCTCCTCCTTGTTCCCTGCTGCAGGCTTATCCAGGGATCCTGGTGAATTGAAAAGTGAGAAAGCCTGAGATGAAAAAGCAGAGCCAATTCCCTGATGTAAAAATACATGACTGTTGTCCACAAACAGAGCTCAAGAGGAGGGGAGAGGGGGGTGGAGGTGACAGAGGGTGACTCGGGTGGTTCACCGACACTCCTTTGACAAGATCCATTACAGCTGTCAAGAACACCAAAACAGGGTGTGGGTTTTTGCTCGGGTAGGTTTAATGAAACTGCTTTGCAGGTGGGACAATGCGATGTTTAGTGGACAAACTTGTTAAAGCTCACATAGGCTACTTTCGGTGGACTTAATAAAACTTTGTAGACGAATCCCTGAAAATCGCATTTTATTTTTAAGTTGTGACAGTAATATGCAAGCGATCATATAACTGAGAGTTTACTACTCTCAATGTATTGGTAATACATGTATATTGATTTTAAATGCTCTGGACATATTAATAAAGTCTGTTGTACTCGACTATGTTAAGGTGATGCAATGCTCACTTATACTGCCTTTCTATATAAATATATGGTTTGAGAGCCATGGCATCATAATGATGGTATTAAGAGGTGGATTCACTCAGTTTAACTGTCGTGTAGGACATCGCTAAAGGCCTAGTCGTGAAATGCACGGAGCGCCACTGCCTGTAAGTAAGCACATATCAACAGGTTTCGCCGCTAGCATCTATATTGCGCTTAGCAATTCCTCCTTTTGTGTAATAAGCGACTAAAAAGTAGCTGATGGCTTTCGAACAACTCTTGAGACTCTCTGACTGATAGCCAAAAAGTGTCAGGGTACATAGAGTCCGTTTAGGCACAATATTAAGCGACTAAAAGTTTTAGCTACACCTGCCTGCTGGTATCCTGTAAGTAAGCAATGTCAATAGGTTCCACCGCTAGCATGTCGTAAGCTGTTAGCAATCCCCCGTTGTTCTTTAGTAAAATGTTGTGCAAACAATGCCCTCTTTTGTTCAAATGTAATTGTTGGTGCCGTCAGATATGTCTAAATATCACAACACACTTTCTTAATTTAAGCACAACAACAGATGAATAGCTAAAAGCTAACGAGATGCTATCTGATGAAATGTGCTTACTTTGATACTATAACAAACTAGCGACTCAACAACTTTCCTACCACAGTCAAACATCAAGCACATGGTTGTTTTGGTTAGTTTATTGCAGGTCAAATACAAGCAAGGTGGTCTCAGGTAGCGAAGTACAATGCGAGATGCCCTGAAGTAAATTCCGTTATGAGGAATTTAATGCAGTGCCAGGCTGTGGCTTCCAAAAAGAGCCCGGGTGACGTATTGCTAGCATTGGCATAGCAACTGTCACTCAAGAGCCATTCGAAACTCATCATTACGTCACCCGGCCTCTTTTTGGCACCCGGTCACTTTTAAGCATGACAGTACCCGTCTACATGACCGCACTCACTAAAACCTATGCTAGCATTCCTACATGTCAACATGACCGCACTCACTAAAACCTATGCTAGCCTTCCTAGTACATGTCGACATGACCACACTCACTAAAACTTATGTGTGTATTAGCATGACAGAGATACAAGGCCAGGGTGTGCCCGTTGCCGTGTGCCCGTCTCTGTGTGCAATCTCCAGGTTTGTTTGGGTTTCTCTCCAGGCACTCGGCTCTCCCCCACCTCCAGAGTAGAGTGGTGTCTGTGGGCGATGTTGGTCATTATGCTGCCCTGCTATTGTCACTGAGTTGTCAGTTGTCCAGGACGAGGCCAGTGGTCACTGAGTCAGAGGTGGTTCCAGGTGCTACACAGGGGCTGCCAAGTGCACTGTCAAATGGCCTTGTTTGACCCCTCACAATAGTGCTGTACTACCTGTACCCAAATGCTGCTATGCTCAGAAGGGACTAAGTGGCCTGTGCTGGAGATGTACATGTTTAATGTAGACTGGATATAAAACAGCACTTTCATTTACCAAGAGTTGTTTGTGTAGTCTAGTAGTTGAAGTAAAGTGTAAAGTTTAAAGTGTGTGTGTGTGTGTGTGTGTGTGCATGTACGCGTGTGTGTCTTTTTGTGCTTGTGTTTGTCTTCCAGAGAAGCCTTTTTGCGCAAAGGGCCTGTGCCTAAAATAGCCTGAATGAAGGTAGAGAACATATACCGACTACACTTTGAGTAGGGGCACAAAATACTTGAGTTCCTGATCTCAACCTGAAACTTGAGTGCGCACACGCCACATCAATATAATATGCCTGGCATGGCACGCAGCTGTAAGCGAGGAGTTCGAGGGGGACTCGTGCCCAAGCTCTCTTGGCAGGCAAGGGTGCGGCGTGGGCACTGCCCAGAAAGAGGCCTTGAGTCGGAGCTGGATGGTGTCAGGGCTGGTATTGGGTAATGCCAGGTGGCTCGGGCGGCGTCTGTAGTGGCAGGTGGCACTGCTGATTGAGCCTTCATTTACTCGACGCTGTGAGGCCGACTTCAAGGAGCTCTTCCCTGGCACATGAGGCGGGGTGTGGTCGGTTTCTCACAGAAAAAACAAGGTTATTTTGGTGTCTATCTCTTTCTTTCTTTCTTTTGTCTTCCTCTCTGTCTATCCTTCTCACCAATAGTTTATGTGGATATATGTGTGTGTGTGTATGTGTGTGTGTGTGTGTTTATACATTTATTCTTTCTGAGTTGACTCCCTGCTTTTTAAAGATCACAGTTGCTACAGCTACTTCTCAATAGAAAATGATCCGATAAGACAAAGCACAAACTATTCCAGCTCAAAACCAAACCATCAGAACGAGTGTAGGTTCACTCTGCGCTGGTCGATGGAAAGAACAGGAAGGACTGTTTCAGGTCGAAAACTCTTCCTGGCACGCAAGCGAGCTTCAGGAATGCACAGTTTGTGCTATACATTCACAATTCATCTTCTGCAGGCATGCATTATGCACGAGCTGCCCAAGGGGAAACCAAGACGTAAAGGATATGATCTGTTTTGTGTGCAGAGCAGCAGGGAAAGCTACAGCACAACAATTGAACCGACTCAAAAGAGTGTGTGTTGGTGAGTGTGTGTGTGTGTGTGTGTGTGTGTGTGTGTGTGTGTGTGTGTGTGTGTGTGTGTGTGTGTGTGTGTGTGTGTGTGTGTGTGTGTGTGTGTGTGTGTGTGTGTGTGTGTGTGTGTGTGAGTGTGTGTGTATATGTGTGTGTGTGTGTGTGTGTGTTTGTGTGTGTGTTGCATTCATATTTGTGTGCAGAGGATATGTGTTTCTGTATCTCTTTCTCTGTCTGTCTGTCTGTCTGTCTGTTTGTCTGTCTGTCTTCAGCAGTAGGTGAAATGTGCATGTGTAAGTGCTGATGACCTTGCCTCTGCATGGCTGTCAGAGCCTTATAGATCCACGTACTGCCACATTCTTGTCACACCATCTGCCGCACAGGCTCCATCACATTACCCCATCGGTAATTTGTATTCAGAGCTCGGAGATTTGTGCTCATACATCAAACTAAAGCCTCAGAGGACGGTAATAACCCAATCACTGCAGTATAAATATGTGGAATACATAAACTGCCAAAGGTCTGCCTTTTATTCAACTTTTTGTTTGTTTTAACCTCTCAGTCAGACACACACACACACACACACACACACACACACACACACACACACACACACACACACACACACACACATCTGACTATGCATTAGTGAGAATGGAAAACTCTTAATTGACCTACTGCATTTTGTAGCTTAAGGCAACAAAATCCATTTGTATTTATTAATTAAAACACCTTGAATAGTTGGAGCCGGTGTGCCCTCCACCAAGCTGTGCTTTGGCTTTAATCTCTGCCTCACGTGTGCGGCTGAGAACTGGCTGTCAACATCAACTCCAAAAGTGAAAATGCCAAAATGCCACAGGGCCAACATTAATTAGCAGCCAATGGGGAGCATCCAATCAAAATATAGGGGGGGATATCAACCTAGAAAATGACTGTCCAAAATATTCACATGTACTTTTTACTTAATTAACAGATAAGCCAAATATAATCATTAAATAAGTAAATATTGTTTTAGTATGTACAGTACTGTGCAAAAGTTTTAGGCAGGTGTGAAAAAATGCTGTAAACTAAGAATGCCTTCAAAAATGGAAGTGTTAACAGTTTATTTTCATCAATTCTTCATAAATTAACAAAATGCAGTGAAGGAACAGAAGAAAATTCTAAATTAAATCAATATTTGGTGTGACCACCCTTTGCCTTCAAAATAGCATCAATTCTTCCAGATACAGTTTTTGAAGGAACACGGCTGGTAAATTGTTCCAAACATCTTAGAGAACTAACCACAGATCTTCTGTGGATGTAGGCTTCCTAAAATTCTTCTGTCTCTTCATGTAAACCCAGACAGACTCGATGATGTAGAGATTAGGGCTCTGTGGGGGTCATACCATCACTTGCAGGACTTTCTGTTCTTCTTTAAGCTGAAGATAGTTGTTAATGACATTGGCTGTATGTTTGGGGTTATGTTCCTGCTGCAGAATACATTTGGTGCCAATCATACGCCTCCCTGATGGTATTTCATGATGGATTAGTATCTGCCTGTATTTCTCAGCATTGAGGACACCATTCATCCTGACCAAATTTCCAACTCCACTTGCAGAAATGCAGCCCCAAACTGGAAAGGAACCTCCACCATGCTTCACTGTTGCCTGCAGACTCTCATTATTGTACCTCTCTCCAGCCCTTCGGCAAACAAACTGCCTTCTTCTACAGCCAAATATTTCTAATTTTGACTCATCAGTCCAGAGCACCTTCTGCCATGTTTCTGCACTCCAGTTTCTATGTTTTCGTGCGTAGTTCAGTCACTTGGCCTTGTTTCCTTGTCGGGGTAGAGCTTTTTGGCTGCAACTCTTCCATGAAGACCACTTCTGGCCAGCCTTCCCTGGACAGTAAATGTCTGTACCTGGGTACCACTGGTTTCTGCCAGTTCTGAGCTGATGCCACTGCTTGAAATCTTCCGATTTCGAAGGTAAATAAGCTTGATGTGTTTTTCATCAGCTGCATTAAGTTTCCTTGGCTGACCACTGCGTGTACGATCCTCAACGTCTTCTTCAAAAGAGCTTGAACTGCACATTTTGAAACCCCTGTCTGCTTTGAAATCTTTGTCTGGGAGAGACCCTGCTGATGCAGTATAACTACGTTGTGTCTTGTTGCTGTGCTCAGTCTTACCATGTAAATGGATACAAAATAAACATTTATTGTTTACATTTTTCAAAGCATTCTTAGTTCATAGCATTTTTTCATAGCATCACACCTGCCTAAAACTTTTGCACAGTACTGTACATGAGGTTAATGTCAGGAATTAGACAATAAGATTTGAGTTAGTAATATGTTATAACAGGATAATTATTATTTATTACTTTATCCATTATATTACTTATATATGTATATATATATTGAAATAACAATGCTTGATATAAAGGAGGACATTCGTTATCAAATAACAACATGTTATACACGTCAACATTAATTTCCATGACACAGCATTGGAAATGTTTCTAGTTAGCATCTAATAGGCTCATTTATCTTGAGCCCATTGAATTTCCACATCTTTATTGGGAGGTTTTTCTCCTTCACCTCCTCCCCTGTCAGCTTCTCCTCCTTACTCCTCCTCCCTGCTTCTCTCTCTTAGGGTGCTGCATTGTGCCCCTCTGGTTTTGGGATTTCTATTTATCTCACTTTTCGTTCCCCTCCTTTTCGGGGACCGCGGGGTTGTCATGGCGAGGTGGTAGGCGGTTCTGTGTCAGGGTGGTCTGATTGATAGTGACTTCCTCTTTCAGGAACATGACATGTGCACAAAAAAGACAACTCCTGAAAGGGTAGGCAGTGAAGAGAGACAGAGACAAGGAGGGAGAGGGGGAGAGAGAGATGGTGAAAGAAGGTGGAAAAGAAAAGAGTGGGAACGAGAGATGATAGGGAGTGAAAGAAAGTAAATAGAGAGAAAGAGACTATGAGAGAATGTGCATGTGAGAGAGTGTGTGTGAGAGAGAGTGTGTGTGAGAGAGAGAGAGTGTGTGTGAGAGAGAGTGCGTGTGTGTAAGAAAGTGTGTGTGTGAGAGAGTGTGTGTGAGGGAGAGTGAATGTGTGAGAGAAAGTGTTTATGCCAGAGACACTGTGTGTGTGAATGTGAGAGTTTGAGTGTGTGTGTGCGTAAGAGAGATAGATGAGAGAGAGAGAGAAAGAGAGAGAGAGGGGTGAGGAGGGGGTTGGTTGCAGCTTTTGGGGTCAGGGGTGGGGGTGAGTCTAATTTGCACAGTGCCCCCTCTCCTACACAGCTCAGTGAAAGGGTACATGCTTTAACCGCCGGGGCCGGCTGTGCCTCGCAAGAAATTCATTGGTGATTTGGGTCTCATCGCAGCACAATGGAACAGCAGGACGTAACACAAACGTCCGTTCTGGGCCCTTTCAGAGCAGCCTGAGAGGAGAGGAGAGGAGAAGAGAGAGAGAGAGAGAGAGAGAGAGAGAGAGAGAGAGAGAGAGAGGAGGAAGGGAAAACCGACAGAAAAATGCACCAAACAGGGGTCTATGAGTTTGGTAATGGGACAAATTTTATTCCGCATGATGCTGTGCTTTTGGAGAGTGTCCCCGATGTTGTCCATGCATCCCCAGGATTGAATGTTCCAGGCCTTTTTATTGGGGCCCTCCTGCTGCACGGAGCTCTCTGTGAAACGCTGGAGTAGGTTTTGGACGTGGCTGCAGATAAGCCAAGCAGGGAAGGGAACTCTGCTCCGCTTTGATGCTGTTTAAGGATGTTGAATATTTGCTTACCGTTTGACGCACAAGCACATGCCTCATTGCACACATACATGCACACACACACATGCTTTCACAAGGGTGCAGACACACACACACACACATGCACACACACACACACACACACACGCACACACACACACACTCACACAACACCACAGAGACTAATCAATGGAGGCAGACTCTACAAGACCTCTATTGTTATCATATTCAGTTATAACCAGCCAGCCCCCCTAAGGATCCTATTAGCTCCTTATGCTACGAGAAGATGGAACAGCACACACACACACACACACACACACACACACACACACACACACACACACACACACACACACACACACACAAACACACAAAGATATTTACCCCTACAAAAGCAAAACTGAAAAGCAATCACACACATACAGACAAACTAATTTGTTCATGTTTATAGGCTTACATCGAAAAACAAAAACCAAATCCAATCCACTGACTAACGCCCACAGAGCCATTTATTGTGCATCCAACCCTAGGAACATAGAGCATATTACCGTAAGTGAAACAAAGTGAGAAATCTGTTGTATAAACACTGTGCAGAGCTGTTAAAAGGTTAGCTTTTATAAACAGACCGGAGTGTATGTCTCTGTCTTTTCCGTTTCTCATAGTAACCAGTTCCAAACAAGCGTTGCCTCTACCGGTGTGACGGAGTAAGGTACCCTGAGGCTCACCAGTGTGTCTGCTGCAGTGATTTGGGGCCGGTGGTGAGGGAGGCATTCGTCAGAATCCTGAGGTCTGGCCTGGAAGCAGCAGCAGGTAATGGCAATCTCAGAGCCCAGTGTTCTGGGCCAGAGTCTGGGGTCTGGAGAGTGGGAGTGTGTCAGCAGTTTGGGTGGGGGTGCCAGGACCCGTTTGGACAGAAGCTCCAAAGCTCATCTCACAGTTGGATCAGTCAAAGTTCTGACTCTCCGTGTCCCCCACACACAGGTTCTCACACTCCTTCAATTCTCAAGACAAGCTTCCTTCCTCAACCTCTTCCTTACATTCTCTCTCCCTTTAATTTCCATACACGCAAACGTTCTTATCTCTTCCATATTTTGTCCTCTGCCTCGCATCTTAATCCTTTTTCCCCTACAAGTCCATTTCTCCAAGTCCAGCCTCTTTTTGTCTTCTCCTACTCGTCTGTCCTCTCCCCCTCTTTCTCGCTCTCTCTCTCTCGCTCTCTCTCTGTCCTGCAGACATCTTCCCCAGTGAGTCCATTAGCTTTTTTCTATCGGTGTAAATTAGTTTATTCAGGCGGAGAATAAAAGCCCCACCACAGCAAGTCTCACTGCATTCAAGCACACTCAAATACACACAGAAGTAGAGGTGTGTGGAAGTTGGAGAGAGAGATAGAGAGAGATAAAGATAAAGACAGAGAGAGAGAGTGAGAGAGAGACAAAAAGAGCTTAAAACGGCTCGGCAAGACTTCGGTGCCCCAAAAGAAGCGGACCTGTCCTGGGATGTGATTGGGTTCACAGATGGCTCCTGTAACCATGCCTGAATGATACTGCGTTCCTCAGCACTTCTACAAGGCAAGTGTCAAACTGACGTGTGCCATTCCCATCACTATCCCACTCGTAGAGTTTGCTAGTCACATTCGTCCAAAAGCATCCAGCACTTGAAGGCTTAATTGCAAAATGTGAAATGATGTGAGAGCAGGCATTGATTGCAGGCTTTGGCTGCGCTCTCTTCCTGTTCAACTCTGTACCGTGGAGCGTGTGGTTGAGAAGCTGTTCTCTCTCATGCGCTGAGGGGATAGGGTGTGTTCAGCAGAGAGCAGCTGTATAAGCTCAGAGGAGCAGGTCGTCACTAGAACCATCTCTCCCGTCTGCAGTCTTGACATCCTGACCGACGGATTGTTTAGAAGAACAAATTGGTAGATTACGGCTAATTGAGGGACCTTTCTGTTTTTGCACTGACATGAAAACTTTTTGTTACCAGGATAAAAGAGGTAATGATTCAAATTTGTATATAAATATACCACACACACACGCGCACCACGCACGCACGCACGCACGCACGCACACACACACACACACATTCTTTCAGACTCAATCCACCACAAATCCATGCACTCACTAAGAATATCAATGCTGAAATATTGCTAGTGCAATGCCTCAGATGCAACAACACTGATTTATTCACAAAACACACAGTGAATATTTATTTGCCAAAGACTCTGTAAACAGGCACCTCTGGGCTCTCCACCCCCCCAACCCCTCTCTTTCTCCCTCTCTCCCCCCCTCTCTCTCTCTTGTGTCGCTCCCCTGCTTCTGCAACGCCTCGTTTGTTTCGCTGCCAAACGACCTCTAGGTGCTGCATGACTTTGCCTCGCTCTGGTTAGCGATTTGTCCCACCAACCTGAGTGTAAACATTCATTCCGCCTCAGGTCTATTTATCTCAATCTGGTAGGAGCGTCGCCACCAGCGTCTTCGTCTCCCGGGTGACCACCGCTGACCCACAGAGTGTGGTGTTTAGCTCGGTTAAACGCGATTTATTATGATTAGACTGCCATTAGCGCCGAGCAGACTGTGTCCCCTTCCTCTCATCACACACGCCTACAGCTACTAATTAATACGGCTGTGAGAGAGGACGGGGGGGGTGGTGGAAGAAGACAAACAGATAAAGAAACGGGAGAGGACAGAATGATAGAGAATGAGAGACAGCATAAGAGAGAGACAGAGAGAGAGAGAAATAGAAAAAGAAGGAGGAGAGAAAAAAAGCAAGTGCAAACGAGGCAGACTCTTGAGCCAACTCTTGAGCTGATCTGGCCCTGATCTGGCCCTGATCTGGCTTCCAAGCAGCACAGACTTTGGGAGCAGGCGGACGGGCAGCATGTCAAGTGGCAGTGTGCATGGGTGCAGATTCTGCAGAAGAGCAGTAAGTGTGGCCAAAACACTGAGGGGACAGTAGCCGTCCTGTTCTCTCTCCCACAATGCCCTGCAGGGTCCAAGTAGGGGCAGATGTGCTCTGTGCTCTGTGTGTGTGTGTGTGTGTGTGTACATGTGTACGTTTGTGCGTACGTTTGTGTGTCTGAATGTAGTAGTAGCAGGTGGTCAGACGACCACACACTGATGGGGCATGTGCTTGCCTGGCGTTGTGTGACCCCAGCAATGCCTGAAGGTGAAGGAGAGCTCGGCCAGTGTGTGTTTGCGTGTGTGTGTGTGCATGTGTGTGTGTGTGTGTGTGTGTGTGTGTGTGTGTGTGTGTGTGTGTGTGTGTGTGTGTGTGTGTGTGTGTGCGTGTGTGTGTGTGTGTGTGTGTGTGTGTGTGTTTGTATGTGTGTGTTGTGATGCCATTGCCGCTGGCACTGGCTGTTTTTTTTTCTTTCGCCAAATCCCTGGAGTAGCCAATTCTGCTGGTGACTAAGGACCAAACAAACCCCGAGGCCATCTCTGGGGATCTAAAAATAAACATCTCTGTGTGTGTGCACTGTGTGAGGGCCAAGAGATAGAAGGATAGAGAGACAGAGAGAGAGAGAGACAGAAGGAGAGAGAGACAGAGAGAGAGAGAGTTTCTCCTCTCTCCCTATGTGGTCATGGGACTGTTCTGATCCACATTAGGGAACACAAACAGTCAAGCGAGGATTGGGGATGTTTTTCTCGATACCCGTCCTCCTCCTCCTCCTCCTCATCCTCCTTCTCTTCCTCCTCCTCCCTCTCCT
>NC_137914.1:26665471-26667971 GCF_963457725.1 Sprattus sprattus
CACAGCTGCTCAACCGTCCGCTGAAACTCCCTTGATAAGTTACCGTACTACTTGCGGAGTGCTACGAAAGATGTGAATCAGAGGCAAAAAGGCCACTTTCCTTGACAGCGGTCATTAACTGCATAGCAACGGTCAGTTATCGGAAAATAGTTGACCGCAGAACGTTGGGAAGCCCCATTCAAGTGAATGGAGCATTCTACAGCATTAAGAAGAGCCGTGTAATAATTACTGTTTACTGATCATGGATGCTGTTAACGTAGTGCTCATTTATACGTTAATGCAAACGCAGGATTGCATTCTTTCAACCCTATAACTGAATCTCTCAACCCTTCCCCAGTGACTATTGGCTTTAACAATGGTATCCCCTGCACTTCCACCAGTGGACTACGAGTTTTACATTCCATCTTGTCTACCTGTTGTAGCCAAATAAACGTAAAGGACATATCTAGGACTCATAGCCAATTTAATGGATTAGCAGCCTACTTATGCAAACCTACAGGTTTAGCATATGATGGCGTTTGGGGGCGTATATGCGGGTTCATGTAAACAGATAGTTTTTTGGAAAAAGACCTTGTGTGTACGACGTTATTTTTGAACGGAAGGGCAGAAATATTCTCTATTCTGTAATGACCCGGCTATGTGTAAATGTGGTCTTACTCTTAGTCATCCGTTTATGAAGAGACGGACAAAACACTTTCTTCATCACTGGTGATTCAAAAACTGAGGACATAAGAACCATGCTACAGCGTAACATTCTAAAAGCAGCCTGATGCAAACTATGGAAGAGATAGACGTGATGGGGTAACGACAGCGCTACGACCTGGCTACGACTACGGCCAGTGCACCCAGTAGGCCACAAACCCAACATTTCATAACACTACTAGAAATACTACTAGTAGTAGACGAGTTGAGGGCCTCTTAAATTAAGGATGCAGCCTCACGCAGCAGCTGAGGGTATGTCTTCTGGGACATTCTGGTATCTTGATTTATTTAAATAATGCTCAATAACTTTCATTAAACTAAATCTGGCGCTTGGCATCCATAAACGCCAAAATTCAGTATCCCTCGAGCCTGATCGACTGGTTGAGCCTGCCTGGTGTGTAACACCAATCAGAGGCTTTAACCCGCCCCCTGACTTGGTGACGGGGGATGACGGATTTATTTTGCTGCAAGCAAGTTACACCGTGGACAATAAGTATGACAATAAGTATGACAATAAGTATGACAAAATGTATGACAAAATGTATGACAAAATGTAAGTATGACAAAATGTTTGACAAAATGTATGACAAAATGTATGACAAAATGTAAGTATAAATAAATATATGTAAGTATAAATAAATAAATGTAGGTATACATAAATCTAATTATGTATTTATCCAAGTATTTAACCATTCATTTATTTATTTATTTAGTTATTTATTTATTTAGTTTTGGCCCCGATAATCCTCCATAATTATCTTCCTCACTAGACATCTCTTACAGCATTTAGTCTGCTAGCGTAGCATGGTCATTATCTTCCTCACTAGACATCTCTTACAGCATTTAGTCTGCTAGCGTAGCATGGTCATTATCTTCCTCACTAGACATCTCTTACAGCATATAGTCTGCTAGCGTAGCATGGTCATTATCTTCCTCACTAGACATCTCTTAGGCTACAGCATTTAGTCTGCTAACGTAGCATGGTCATTAGCTTCCCTAGACATCCCTTACAGCATTTAGTCTGCTAGTGTATCATGGTCATTATCTTCCTCACTAGACATCTCTTACAGCATTTAGTCTGCTAGCGTAGCATGGTCATTATCTTCCTCACTAGACATCTCTTACAGCATTTAGTCTGCTAGCGTAGCATGGTCATTATCTTCCTCACTAGACATCTCTTACAGCATATAGTCTGCTAGCGTAGCATGGTCATTATCTTCCTCACTAGACATCTCTTAGGCTACAGCATTTAGTCTGCTAACGTAGCATGGTCATTAGCTTCCCTAGACATCTCTTACAGCATTTAGTCTGCTAGTGTATCATGGTCATTATCTTCCTCACTAGACATCTCTTACAGCATTTAGTCTGCTAGCGTAGCATGGTCATTATCTTCCTCACTAGACATCTCTTACAGCATTTAGTCTGCTAGCGTAGCATGGTCATTATCTTCCTCACTAGACATCTCTTACAGCATATAGTCTGCTAGCGTAGCATGGTCATTATCTTCCTCACTAGACATCTCTTACAGCATTTAGTCTGCTAGCGTAGCATGGTGACCTCTATGTATCAGTGTAGTCGCTTATCATATCTGTGTAAACCTAGGCTCACTGATTAACACTCTCTGTGGTCAACATAGTGGGATACATAATCCTAGACTGTTTTTTTGTTTACTATACACTATATGGACAAAGGTATTCGGACAACAAGGACTGTATTGCCATTGTATTCAAATACATATATATTTTAATATAGAGTTGGTCCCCCTTTTGCAGCTATAACAGCTTCCACTCTCATTGGA
>NC_137914.1:26675471-26692971 GCF_963457725.1 Sprattus sprattus
AACACTCTGATTCACCACATCTCTTTGTGCCTCTCACTTTCACAAACTCTTTCTCTCTCTGTCTTTTTCTCCCTCCCTCCCTTGCTTACTCTCTGTCAGTTAGAGCCTGGGGTTTTGGTGTGGCAGTGAAACTACAGACTGGTAGTTATTAGCGGGCCAACATCAATATTTAGTGTTTGGTCCATCACTCAGTGACAGGCTCAGAGCCACACCTCACAGCGCTCACAGAGACAGACACCCCGACCCCACGGCTGGAGCAACCACGGAAAGATAAACTCTCTCACCTCCCTCTCCCTCTCTCTCTCTCTCTCGCACTCTCCCTCTTTCCCTCTCTCCCTGTTGCTCTCTCTCTCTCACTAACACCCCCTGTTGCTCTGTCACTCTCTCTCTTCCTTTCTTTCTTTCTCTCTCTCTCTCTCACTCCCTCTTGTCTCTCTGTCTGTCTTGTGTCTGTGTGTCTGTCCTTTTCCTTGTAGATCAAACACCCATGCCTTTCTATCCATCTCTTTATGCTCTCCACTCTTCTCTTCCTCTTTTTCTGCATCCTACACCCATGTCCATGTGCACACATTCCACTCTCTCTCTCTCTCTCTCTCTCTCTCTCACACACACACACACACACACACACACACACACACACACACACACACACACACACACACACAGATGTATACATCAGGTCAGCGAGTGCAAAGCTGCTGCTCATTCCTCCAGGAGTGGTCTGTCCTTGTGCTTGTGTGTGCTGAGGGGCCGGCCCAGATGGGGATAGCATGACTGCTAGAAGGCCATGGAGCAGCCTCCGACATGCTCACTTACAGGGTGGCAGGATACCGGTCACTGAACTTTGTGTGTGTGAGTGTGTGAGTGTGTGTGTGTGTGTGTGTGTGTGTGTGTGTGTGTGTGTGTGTGTGTGTGTGTGTGTGTGTGTGTGTGTGTGTGTGTGTGTGTGTGTGTGTGTGTGTGTGTGTGTGTGTGTGTGTGTGTGTGTGTGTGTGTGTGTGTGTGTGTGTGCGTGTGTGTGTGTGTGTGTGTGTGTGTGTGTGTGTGTGTGTGCGCATGTGTGTGTGTGTATGTGTGTGTGTGGGAGGGGCACATATCTTGGAGTTTACATATATCTTTCCTTCTGTGTGAGTCTGTATGTATGTGTCAGGAGCAAATGCCAGGGAGTTTGTATACATCTCTACATCATCTGTGTGTGTGTGTGTGTGTGTGTGTGTGTGTGTGTGTGTGTGTGTGTGTGTGTGTGTGTGTGTGTGTGTGTGTGAGAGAGTGTGTGTGTTTGTCTCTGTGTGTGTGTGTTTAAGGTTGGAATGCTGCCACTGCAATCTGAAGCGTTACTGCCTTTGCCTGTTTGAAAAGCCAGAGATAGAGATACAGAGGATTAGAGAGAAGGAGGAGGCTTTAAGGAGAAGAGTGACAGCTCGGTGACAAAGTGTGTCTGTGTGCCTCTGTGTGTGTGTGTGTGTGTGTGTGTGTGTGTGTGTGTGTGTGTGTGTGTGTCTGTGTCAGTGTCAGTGTCAGTGTCAGTGTGTCTGTTTCTGTGTGTGCGTGCGTGTGCGTGTGCGTGTGCGTGTGCGTGTGCGTTTGCGTGTGCGTGTGCGTGTGCGTGTGCGTGTGCGTGTGCGTGTGTGTGTGTCTGTGTCTGTGTGTGTGTGTGCCTGTGTGTGTTTGTGTGTGTGTGTGGGTGGCTGTAGGAGAAGACTGACAGCTTGGTGACAGAGTGTGAGTGAAACAGACATTGAATTAGAGCCCAGCGAAGGCCAAACCTCCTATTTCCTCCACTCACCAGAACCTCAGGAACCTCACTCACTCTATAACCTCACCATGTCCTCTCTTCTGGCCGGCTATCTTCCCTACTTATGCCTGTATACAGATAAAACACAACCCTTTGTTTGGAGGCCCATTGCATCTGTTTCTAAAGCTGACCCCATGAGAAGAGTTGTTTAGGGTTGTTGTAGTTGTTTAGAGTTGTTTATTCCTAGGATTCCTAGAAGTTCCTTTAGTCCCCTTGTCTGGGAAGTCCCGCCCCTCTTCTTCCGGCAAATTTGATTTTGCCTGAGAAGTGGGTCTGGCAAAGATTGCACAGGAGTTCACTACAGCATTCTCAGGATCTCTGGGACCAATCACAAACTGGCTTTTGGCTACCTGGCGCGCCATTGGCGGATTTAAAATAACCACGTCTACGTAACAAAAGCGAAAGCAAAGAGAAAAGCACAGCAAAACTATATACTGCTCTCGCGGCTGTCTTGGATGATTTCAAAGGCAAGTTTTCTTTGAAAACAGAACAGAAACCTGCTCTGGAACAATTCATACAGAAAAAAATGTGTGTTTGCTTTATTACTGATCGTTGTATCGTTGTATAGTATCGTTGGTCTGATTGGTTAAAGGTGTGTCCAATTACGTGACTGAAGTGGACCTCCATTTAGTACTTCGCCAGACTAACTGAGCAAATGAAATGCAGTGAAGGGACTGAGTGTGCCACATGTTCTCTGTGAAGTTCCTTTAGTCCTCTCTAGCTGGGGAGAACTTCACACAGGACTGAGTGTGCCACTTGTTCTCTGTAAAGTGCTCCGAGGCTGTGGGTCCGCTTCCTGAGCTGTGCCCAATAAATGCCCTGTGCTTCATGAAGTGTGGTTTGGGTACACACACAGGAAGCTCTTGAGAGAGTCTGTGAATGAAAACAAATGTTAAGAGGAAGAGAGTGGGAGAGAGAGAAAGAGAGAGAGAGAGATAGAGAGAGAGAAAGAGTTTTGACTTTATATTTTTTAATAGGTCAACTTTTTAAATTTGTATTCTTTTACTTTTTTATCTAACCTTTCCACTATTAGCCAATGCTGCCGGAAGGTGTGAGAGTGAGACTCCAGTGATTGTGGAGCTGGCAGGAGCTGAAGGAGCTGGGGGAGAGTGGGGCTTTATTTGAAATGCCAAGTGTGTTGGGGGTCTCACAGAGCCATCAGAGAACTCAAGGCCTGCAGTTCCATACTAAAAGCCAAAGATGGTGGCATAACCAATTAAGGATATACAGACAGACATGTCATTGCACACATACATCCAGGTAAAAAACACACAAGCAGACACACAGACACAGACATGCACACATACGCACAAATACGCACACTCGCACACAAATCCATATATGTGCTACTAACTTTTATTATTTAAAATCAATCAATTACACACAATAGTTATCTCCCCTAGATACAGAGAAATGCACATGGAAACGTGTGACACAAAGGTAAACATTAGAAACAAACAGAAATGTTCTCGCTCTCTTTCACACACACACACACACACAAACACACACAAACACACACACGTGCGTGTGCACACGCACAAGCGCACACACACACAAGCGCGCACAAACACACATACACAAACACAACTCGCTCACACACCATCCCATCTCTATATGCATCACGAGCAGTTGGAGCCTCAACAGGAGATGCCATGCTTAACTTTAATAAATGATGATAAATGCAGCAATAGATTTGTTAATTATTCATTTGGGGGTGAAGTGAGCCATAGGGGGCAGGAGTGTGTGTTTGTGTGTTTGTGTGTGTGTGTGTGTGTGTGTGTGTGTTTGTGTGTGTGTGTGTGTGTGTGTGTGTGTGTGTGTGTGTGTGTGTGTGTGTGTGTGTGTGTGTGTGTGTGTGAGTGTGTGTGTGTGTGTGTGTGTGTGTGTGTGTGTGTATGCGTGCGTGTTTGGAACGTAGACACAACCTCTCATGACGACGTCATGCTGGGACTGGCGTGCTCTGTCTGAGAGTAGGGGGTCGTGTGTGTTGTGTCTCCCCTGTCTCTCTGTCTCTTTCTCTGTCCCTCTCCTCCAGACTCTCTCTCAGATATCGCTTCATGGTGCTTTAAAGACGACACCCAAGATCATCGTGTCACGCCCAGACTTAGTCCGTTTAGGCTTTGCTTCTTTCAACTATTTTTTTTCTGCAATTTTTATTTACATACTTTACACTACTACCTTGACTACTCCCTTTTTTTTGGTAAAATGTTCCCTATTACCAAAACAAAATGCACCATTTATATATATATATTTCTAAAATATATTGTCAAACATAATCAATAGCAAATATGACATATCAATGTTCAATTAGGAAAAATGGCTGAAAACTATTGAAGGTATTGAAAACTATAAAAACGTGCCACTATTGCATAACATGTAGTGAGATTAAATAAGTTAAATAATAAGTAATAATAAGTTTCAAATTCATTAAATAAACTTGTCCTCCTCTTCCCAGAATCCAGGCTCATTTCCCCTCTCACTCTCACCTCCACCTCTCCTCCCTGTCATCCCTGTCTCCCCTCTCTCTTCCATTTCATAGCTTCATCACGTTTTTTCTCCTTAGATTTTTTTCAAAGGAACCAATTTAACTTTCATTTGCATTTATCTTCCCTCGTTGGCTGCTGTATCACTAAATGAAGTGGAGTGCAATTCCTGAGCCGTGATGATTAATGCCTTTTAATTAGGTGTGTATCGATTGGCTGGTACCGGGTGATACATCATGGTGCTGGAGATTTGAGAGGCCAATCAGGGAAAGGGATGGCACGTGGCTGCGACTCAAGTCTTAGAGCTGTGGGTGAAGACCGGGATCCGCTTGAGCCAGTTCATTTCTTTTAGTTGATGTGAAAGCTGATTACGAACTTGGGTGCGTGCCAAGGGACTGAACCCTGAGTCCTCCAGAAAACAGGGGTCTGGGGTACAGTTCACCAGAACTATAGCGCGGTTAAACCGGGGTCTGGGGTACCAGGGGTCTGGGGTACAGTTCACCAGAACTATAGCGCGGTTAAACCGGGGTCTGGGGTACCAGGGGTCTGGGGTACAGTTCACCAGAACTATAGCGCGGTTAAACCGGGCTCTGGGGTACCAGGGGTCTGGGGTACAGTTCACCAGAACTATAGCGTGGTTAAACCAGGGTCTGGGGTAACAGGGGTCTGGGGTACAGTTCACCAGAACTATAGCGCGGTTAAACCGGGGTCTGGGGTACCAGGGGTCTGGGGTACAGTTCACCTAAACTCCAGTGCGGTTTATATTTGGTGTGAAAGTTAACCCAGGATGTACATGCTATTTTTGACTGCTGCTGGATCCAAATTCTCCAAACAGTAAATAAATCATTGTTAAATGTGAAATTATTTATTAAGAGGCATTTTTATATAACACTTACAGTCTTAAAAAAGAATCCATCCAAAACCATCTCTCATTGCCACCTGTCTCCGCAAAAAACTTGCGTCATTTATGGCAGAGCAAAAATGGCCAAATCAACAAAAAGATGTAGAAAACAAATGGTCAGGGGTGGAATAATTGTTGAGTTTGGATCAGTGAAACTTTGGGGATTCCACATAAGGTAAAGTGATAGAAACCAGATTTAGTTTGTTTCCGTGTGTGTGTGTGTGTGTGTGTGTGTGTGTGTGTGTGTGTGTGTGTGTGTGTGTGTGTGTGTGTGTGTGTGTGTGTGTGTGTGTGTGTGTGTGTGTGTGTGTGTGTGTGTGTGTGTGTGTGTGTGTGTGTGTGTGTGTGTGTGTGTGTGTGTGTGTGTGTGTGTGTGTGTGTGTGTGTGTGTGTGTGTGTGTGTGTGTGTGAGAGAGAAGCAAAACCGAGTCATACAGTCCACATTAAACCACTCCTGTTCCTACAGCCTCCCCCCCCATTCATCTTTTCCCCAGGCACACCTGATTGAAGTGGGTATAACTAAAATGCCCTTCATTAGATGAATCTGTTGAGCTAATCAGGAGTGCCACTGATGAGTTCAGTCAAGCGGGTAGAACGCAGGCAAAGATAAAAAACAGAGGACTGGGGAAGGGGCTTAGAAGCAGGACTGTGAATACAGGCTTTAAGCCGTTCAAAATATACATACAGACAAACAAACATAACAACAGAAATCAAAAACAAGTCAGATCTTAAGCTCATTGCTGCTGGTCTGTCCAAGCGCATAAATCTCTTAAATCCCTGGGACGCGCACACTGGGCCACAGATATCTAGATGATCCGGATAGTCTCCAGGCTCACCCACAGAGAAGGGTAAGCTAGGCTAATGAGTGAATGGTGGCTGAGCCCCAACCTGCACATAGACAGGCCAGAGTCATCCTTTCCACAGAGGAAGGGATGAAAGGCCGCTGTTTCGTCTGTGTCGTCACAGCCAGACTCAAGAGGCCATTTGTGTGGGAATGGGGTTGACCGATGCCATTTTGTCATGCGAAAAAGAGTTGATTCATTCATAGTGATGCAGAGAGAGACAAGAATAACCCCAAGAAACCACCCCTGCCCCCCTCTCCCCCAACGTCTTTGTCCCTGTGTGTGGGCGAGACAGAAGCAGACGGTTGAATGAAAAAGTCCAACTGCTTTTTTATTTGAAATTTGGAAAGTAAAACTACACTGTTCAAGGGAGGGACACTTTCGTTTGGTATGAAACTTTGACAAGAAAAGGTTGGATAGCGTTTTTTCTTATTGTTCTTCATTCGCCCCATAAGCAATCATTTCACAGCTGTCAACCAAGTGCCCAGTTAAGTGGTACGTTTCTGTCAGCCACAGGTGAACAAAAGTCCTGGAGGAATGTTTGAAAAAATGAAGTGCAATTTAGGTAAGAAAAAGTATTTACTTTTAGATCAGTGCTGGCCATTCCCAGTTAGGAGTACCAAAAAAACGTTTAAAAGAAATGGAGAAATGGAGAGGGCGTTTACAATAGGCTCGGTGGAGAGGTGTGTGTGTGTGTGTGTGTGTGTGTGTGTGTGTGTGTGTGTGTGTGTGTGTGTGTGTGTATGAGAAAGAGAGAGGAAAGAGAATAACAGCTAGCATTTTCTCCTTGATGGTCCTCTCATCTGAAGGACCAGAGATGGGACTTTGAAGTGTTGTGACCGACTTAGTACAGCATCTCATCTGAAGAGAAATGGTTTCTGTGTGTGACTTTGAGAGGTTAAGCTAGGGGCAGGGAAAGAGACAGGTTGAGAGACAATTTTCAGAAAGTAAAAAATCCTCTCCAGTACACTAATACACCACCTGGATCAGTAATTAGCACAGGTCTTGAACCAGAAGATTCGATAATGAATGGGTTCGGTCTACTGGGGAAGTGCATTAGCTGACTTCAAATATACCAGCTTTGGCATTCTGAACATGATCTTGTACACACCTGGAGATAGAGATAATGTACAGGTCTCTTAAATACTCCTTTGAATAAAGAGGAACAATGCTGCTGGCAACATTCAGATGCTCATTGCTATATGCACAGGGCCTTTGAAACTGTGGCACGCAAGACCTGCTAATCAGGAAAATACACAACAGGGAATTGAAAACAAACCTTTTCTCTACCTCCCATCCCTACTTCTACCAGTGACATCCAGCCAGTCACCTGTTGCCACTAATTTGACTGACATCTCGAGGCCCAATCCCTGTCTATCTGAGCTACTGTGATGAAGGACTAATGCTCATGAAGAGTCTACAGCTGGGACTATCTCTGTCATGCTGCCTGAGTCTTTTAATGAGACTGGCTCACAGAGGGCTTTGGGGATGGGTCTACACATTCTGATATGCTTTTGAGCACATTTCAAAAAATGAAGCTTACATCTAGCTTTGCTCTAAGCCTTAGGACAGTTTTCTTTACCTGTCTATCTCTTAAACTCCAAAATGCATTCTTCTAGCTTTCCATCGTCTGGCTCATGTGTGGGTGCATTTATTTACATGCACACGGCGTCAACAGCTTCCTCCTGACACACACGCGCACACACACACACACACTCATGGTCAGTACTCTCCGGCATGAAATCAATCTCATGATGTCAAGTAACTTCCCCCAGCAGTTAGTGGTTTATTGATGGCGTGATTAAATTCATTAGCGGGTGGAGAACTGGGAGCGAAAGAGTGGGCCAGTGAGAGAGAAGGACCACCAGAGAGATGTGGAGGTAGAGGCAGATGTAGGTGAGAGAGTGAGTGATGGATC
The DNA here is from genome assembly GCF_963457725.1 of Sprattus sprattus. NCBI lineage: Eukaryota > Metazoa > Chordata > Actinopteri > Clupeiformes > Clupeidae > Sprattus > Sprattus sprattus. The sequence continues at coordinate 26,683,411 of NC_137914.1, forward strand.
CAAATAGAGAAAGGACAAAAATGACTAAATGAAAAAATGGCTTTCAGGAGAGAGATCTTCAGCTGCTTTGGCAGCAAAATATAAATGTGTCATAACCATGTTTCTACACCATGTAGAAATACATTTTTTTCTGTAATATCTAAGTTCACTCTTTGTCAGTAAGCCTATGTAAGTCTTCACATAGCCTATTTGACATGACAGTAAAGCACTTTGAATTGCAAATTGAAATGAATTGAGAGGTAAAGGAAAGGAAATATGGGAAAGAACGAAATGTACAAGCAAATGACAAAAGGAGGTAGGAGTACACAGACGTAAACAAAGACAGTAAGGTAATACAGAAAGTTAATGAAAGAGAGAAAGTGGAGAGACAGAGAGCTAGGGGAGGGTGAGTGTGTGTGTGTGTGTGTGTGCTTGCATGCATGAGTGTGTCTGTGTGTGTCTGTGTGTGTGTGTGTGTGTGTGTGTGTGTGTGTGTATGTGTGTGTGTGTGTGTGTGTGTGTGTGTGTGTGTGTGTGTGTGTGTGTGTGTGCAGGGACGTGCAGTGAGGTTCGGAGCTGGTGAGGCACAGAAACCGGAAGTGATTACGTCATTTTGAGCTCTAGTTTAAACTATATATATAATGTATATATACATGTATATATGTCTATGGTTTGAAAATTGTCATCTGATCAGAACTGAAAAAACGTTGTTTTATTGTCTAATACCATTATTTTCAAACGATTGTTTTTTTTATTGTATTATGATGAGTTATTAATAAGATATTAATAGTTGCAAGCTAGTGTATGTAGCCCTCCCACCAATGATATGGCTAATTTCATTTTGTCTGGAGAAAATATAACTACGGTGGTGGGATGCTAATTTAAATGACCATTTAACCAACTCGGACAGCTTCGAAAAAACAATTCCATATTTATTTACATAACATATTAACATGTAAACAGTTAAACACCGCATACATAGCACACAATACCAAAATGTTCTACTGGCCAGTATAATTTAAAGTTGGTGCACTTTCGTTGGAGCTCATAACCGTCAGTTTGAGGTGAAACTAAATTAATCCACTCACGATTATCAGTATAGATCAGTGGAAATCCGTTGTCCTCTTCTTGAGTTAATGCAGTCAGTGGCTAGTTTAGCTCAGGATTAGCACCTACCTAGTCTGCTCACAACTTCAAGGCAACTTTCCTGCATCAACAGCCTTTAGCTTCTTTAGGTTTGTGTTGCGCATGAATATGTAGTCCCGTTGGGAAACGTGAAATACTCCAATGCAAATGTTTAATACTACTGTGTTAACTTAAAATACTTAAACGTTCTTAGTTAATTCAACATGCCTCAGGTTAGCAATGCAATCTTCCATTTTCGCTGTCAAACTGAAGTAGAGAAGTGAAGAAGAAAATCCAACGTCAGATTATATACCCAACAAGTGCCCTCTCGCTCGCCACCCTTCTTGAATCCGTGGTAGTGCGTGCCTCCCTTGCAATATTTTTCAATGCGTTTTCAGCTCAACTCAAAAGGTTCTACGCTTGCGCACGCATGCGTAAAACCCAGTTTGGAGTGATTTCGCAATCCTAGGGGAGGCACTGCCTACCCTGCCCATAGACTGCAATGCATCTGCCTCCCTTGACCGCACGTCCAATGTTCATTGGCTGATCACTGGGAACCGGAAATGCTCAAATTCAGCGATTTTGATAATAAAAATGCTCGAAATGATCGGAATCATGCAGAAATGACACTCGTAACACAGATAACTAGAGAAATATGAATATTTATTTTATAATACATAAATACATATGATTATTATACAAAAAAAATATATTTTTATTGCCTCCCCTGCCTCCTATGACTGCACGTCCCTGTGTGTGTGTGTGTGTGTGTGTGTGTGTGTAAATGTGCGTGTTGGTGCGTGCGTGTGTGCGTGTGTGGAGACTGACAGGGCTTAGTGCTGGCAGGGCCAGAGAGCACTGCAGAGAGGAGACTCTAATTAGAGTAATTACAGCAGCCCAGTTGCCTGAGTGACGGCCAACCAGATGGAGGGACTCACGCTAACACCACCGTGACACTCAGCTCAGACTCAGTGTGGTGAGACACACACACACACACACACACACACACACACAGAGAGACAGACACACAACACACACACACACACACACAGACAGACAGACAGACAGATGGTGGATTGCTGCCCGTGGGGTGCAAACAAACCCGTCCTTGTTGTTCATCTTGTTAAGATCATTAGAAAAAGCAACACAGATCCCCTCTGCTATCCAGAGCCAGTGGCTAACGTCAAGACCCACCAACACACCCACCATAAGTACGGTCACCATGGTGAGCATTTCATTTCACCCTGGAAACAGAGCCCTCCTTTTCCCACCAGACATGGGATTTGCAGAAGACAGTGGCTGCCACCCTGACATGAAAAGAGGTGGCTGAGCACTGTTAGTCTGGCCTCCCTTATCCTGAGAGCGCTAATGAACATGGCTGTCAGCCCCTGCACGGTTTACACCGTGGCAATTAGCGGGTTGCTAAAAAAAAAAAACCCTGCCTAGCCCGGGTGCTGACACTGGGAAAGCTTGCTAATAAATAACTGCTGTGCTAAAGTGAAATGAAAAGGTTTAGTGTTATCGTCTCACTTTCAAAGCGTCATTTTGGCTCAGGGCTTTAATGATACAGCTTTGAGGGTCTTAAAGCGAGGTTGTGTGTAGATGTTTTATTGTTTGTGTCTGTATGTGGTCAGTGTGGCCTTGTTCAGTGGAGGGTTGAGTCTGGCTATGTCCATTCAGGCCCTTTGCTCAAATGAGGTAGAGGAGGAGTGAAGTTGTGGGTTGCCTTTTACCTTGTGGTTCTAACGCTGAAAGAGCAGATAGCTTTGCTTAACAGGCTTCAGCTGCCACTCAGTGTCAACCAAAGCATCACCTGTGGAAGGGGTACAGTGACACTTTGGTTGTGTGTTCATGTGTGTGTGTGTGTGAATGTCAGTGTGTAGCTGTGTGCATAAGTGTGTATGTGTGTGTGTGTGTGTGTGTGTGTGTGTGTGTGTGTGAGTGTGTGTGTGTGTGTGTGTGTGTGTGTGCCTGGGCGTGTTCTCATGCATATGTACACCTGTGTAAATCATCTGAAGGTCATTCATTTGCACAAGCTGATGAATATCTGAGAGAGATGAGGTGGAGGCTTGCCTCTCTTTTTCTCCCCCTCTCTCGTCCCCTCATCCTCTCTCCCTCCTCCCTCTCTCCCTCCCCCTCTTCTCCCCATTTCGCTTCTGTCTCCGGAGATGCTGTGATAGGATGCTGTCTGCTTTGTAAATAAGGTCTGTCAGTGGAATTACATCTCAGAAATTGGATTTCTCTCTCTCCTTCCCTCTCTCTCTCTTTACTCATGCAGTCTTTTGTAATTCTGTACCTTTGGTCCATTCTTTATCCCACAATAGATTGATTGATTAACGGATGCTTATTTATGCCAGCAGATGATTGGTTTGAAGCAGGGCAGAAGGGGGAGAGAAAGAGAGAGAGAGAGAGAGAGAGAGAGAGAGAGAGAGTCAAAGAAGGGGAAAATGGAATGAGAAAATGAGAGAAAGAGAGAGATTATCTGTGAGCAGGCTACACTGGCATTCATTAAGGTTACTCACTGGAAGGGTCTGCTATTGCATGACTTAATTGGGTGCTCCAAAGGCCTCTGGAATCAATTGCCTGGTGGTGGTAGTGTGTGTGTACGCACGTGTGTGTGCGTGTGTGTGCATGAGGTGGGGGTTACAGTGATATGGGGCTTCCAGACGAACGAGGCAAGGGGTAACAGATGGAATTAAAGTTGTGTCGCCTCAAGGTTGTGTCTCTCCTGGAATCAATTTGGGGACACAGAAGGAGGCAGCCAGGCTCTCTCTCTAACCCCAGTCACCCCTTCAACCTTTCATCTATCTAACTCAGCCCAAACCTGCCGCACGAGGGCTACTGCTAGCTCCTTTCATCCGTCTAACTCAGCCCAAACCTGCTGCACCAGGGCTACTGCTAGCAGCTTTCATCCGTCTAACTCAGCCCAAACCTGCTGCACGAGGGCTACTGCTAGCAGCACTCAGCCAGTTCAAATATTATTGCTTTGTTATTTTGACGTTATTCACAATATATGCACAATCCATATTTATTACACGTTTAATACTAATTCTTCACATTATAACTGAATATAAATTGTGCATTTAATGTAGCCTATATCAATATTAGTACAACTTTCTTTGGTGTGTCATCATACGGTGTATGATGTTCATCAGTTTTAAATGTAAAGCTTCTGTCAGTATAAAAACGAAATAGCAGCTTTTGTTAACTTCTGCCACGCTAGGCTATCCAAAGTCTTTCTTCACTTTATTATGCATATGCCAAAACAATAAAGTACTAAAGGGCAAGACTAACCTGACATATTTAGCTGCTGATTAAAAAAAGAGATTTTTTTTGAGCATCTTTTTACATTTTTGCAGGATGCATGGACAGTTTAATGTAAGTTTACAAAAACAAAATAAATTGAATAAATTACAAAAGATTTGTATAATCCCTAGCAATTTTACTTGTTGTCTGATTTCTCACCAATTTTTTTTTTTAACCAATTTACAATGTGTAATGCAATTTGGACCCAATCCATCAATACAAAAAAAAATGTCATATAGGCCTACATTAATTAAAAGCATTGAATGAATTATTTTCTGCTGTCCCCCAATACATTGCCAGGAATTCTTCATTGAAGTCCGATAATTAAGCCTGGTAGTACTAGTCAACCAAAATCACAATGCGGCTTGACCATACGTTAGTGCAGCAATTGATAGATAGATAGAACCCTCTCAGCTTTCTGCCGCGGTGCCACTGGTGCTCTCAGAATATGTTTTTTCCGCGTGGTGCACTACCCCCGACAATCTCTCCGACTCCAACACAAATTAATCTATGTATGAATCTCTTTAATTAATTGAAATACGGGGCTATTGAAATTGCAGTGCTCGGCAGTGCACGAAGTCATGCAATCTCCTTCTGATACAACAAATGCGCGCGCTCACAGGCATGAAGCGACAGCGCGGGAGAGAGGATGGAAGAAAGACTGTTTTTTTTTGTTAGGTAGTTCAGTTTTATTTTGAAAATCTCACCATGAACCAATTTGTTTTAGTGCAGTGCCCCTCGACCTTCATGAGCTCGTTTGATCGTACTCCGAGGGCTGCTTAATAATGAATCCGTTGGAGTCCGTGTAGTTCATGGGCCCGCTGCAGTTTTGTCCAGCAGGCAGACAGATAATGGACCACAGTCCCCACACCCCAACTACCATTTCACATCACGCCAACCCCGGGTGCAGTTCACAGCGGGACATGTCAAGCTGTCTCACAGTCCGGTGGAACAAAACTGAATTTCGGACAACTCCAGAGGGACAAAGAATGCCTTGAAGCAAATGGATAGAGCTTTATGAATTCTAAGGTTAGCAAACCGCTGTAGCTTTTAGCATAACATTTCACCTTTCCCCTCACACTCCATCACCCATTGGCTATTTTTCTTATTCGCTACAAATTAGTTGCTGTTTGTTAAGTGTTGAATTAATTTTAAGTTGTAGGAGGGTGTGCTCCGGGAGTCAGTAATTGGTTCCTCGGTGTGGGTATGCGAAACAGGAGCTCGCTTCGCAGTGATTAAAAGCAGTTCAGATGTAATATGAATGCGCGAATAAATCAGGCTCGCCGGCGGGGCGCGTAATGAGAGACTCGGTGCTTGCTCACAGCAATTGCTCTGCGGACGCCGATGGCAGCAACCTCGGGCTTTGTAACCATCGGATCTGTTGTTGTGCTCATTGCTCTTTTTTAGGGCCCTAGCTGACAAGCCTGGCTGTGCGTAAAGGAGACGTTGAGCAACCGCATAGCAAAAAAGTTTACGTTTGTCCTCAGGCACTCACTAAAATCAGTGAGTATTGCTAAAAAAGGAGTACTGAAAATTGCACAGAAAACGACACATTCAGACACATAGTGTGCTAGTGAGAAGGATTATCAGCCCGAACTCCAGGCAGTATATTTTCTGCTATCCAGCCAACGTTTCCAGTCTTTTCAAAATAGTCATAAAAAAAGTACGCTCAGAGCATTGTGCTAAATTACAACATAGTGGATGTAACATCCCATTTGAGGTCACCCCTGAAACTCTGTGTAGTTGTTGAAAGAGAGAGACAAAGAGAAAGAAACACAGCAGTGTATTGGATGAGTGTATCCTGCTCTGTTCAGCAGGCGGAGGAGAGGGAGGAGAGGATTAAACCGTGGCAACCTACTGCTGTGTCAGCGCCTGGGAGCCTCAGCCTCCAGCCCTGGCTGTCAGTCAGGAGACAGGGAGTCTGTGGTTTCCCCTGTTTGCTGTCACTGAATCTGTAGTGGGAGGTGCAGCCATCTTACACCATTTATTTACATTAGCCAGAGAGCGTGGGGGTGGGGAGGAGGAGGTGGAGTTGAATGAGAGTGATGGAGAGAGAGATAGAGAGAGATTGCATTGCTAGAAAGAGAGGTGGTGGCTGTGTTGTACCTCCACACACTCTTGCTTCCAGCACAAGATGAAAAGCCTGGTGGTAAATATTGCATTGGGAGCCTGGTTCCTCCCTGATAGGCTACATGCTGTCTCTAGTGCCCCAAGTTTCTTCCAGCACAGATGGCTTTAGTTACTGAGATGAAACAATCAGGCATTGAAGACAGCAAAGGGAATGAGAAGATTGGGGCGGATAATGGTAAAGAAGGAAAAGAGAGGGTATGAGAGGGGAGAGAATGAGAGATGAGAGGGGGAAAGGGGATGGCCTTTGATCAGGGGAAATCGGTGGAGGGATCCCAGGAGAGATCCCAGGATGATTTGTGCCACTTCCACGTCCCTGCAATCAGCTGTGGAGGAGAAAGGCATAAAAAAAGGCTCTCATGAAAAAGCATCCAGCCAGTGATTAGGGCGTCAATTTACATTCATAATCGAGAGTATGGCAGTAGAGCGAGAGCCTACATGTGGTTGCTTTGCTGAAGGGATGCCCAGCTCACATCCTAGAAGTCTACGGTGCCTTCTACACAACAGCAGCCCTATTACAAATAGTAAATAGCACTAATGCAGGACTATTAAGTACGTCCAAAATCCTACTATGCAGATAGAAACAGGGATACATGAAGTAATAGACAGTACCCCTATCAGATTCCATGAACCTGTATTTAATTAACCAAGACCTGCTCAAATGATTGTAAACATGTCGATTGTGAGTTGTTTCTGCACCTGCTTCAACTATATGCTGTTAGGTTATAGGTAGTAACATGCAATTTTAAGACACATTGATAAGTTCTAGAGTATAATGATGAACCTTAACAATCTAATCAAGATCATCAGGGGGGTGTAACTGCGGAATCCTTGTGCGTCCGCTTCAGACTGCAACCTAGTGCTCCAGGATGCCGCCTGTTCTCAAGAGGGGCACAGCACCCTGCTGTAGTGCTTGCATGAGAAGTGGATTCAACGTCGTGTGACACGCTGAGAGCCATTCTGCCTGCATTGTTAAGATGTCAGCGCCTTTCTTAGTGCAAGATTGGGTGGCATTAATGGATCCTGTATTATCGGGGCTTAGATGGCAATCAAACAGCTGTATCCTTCCCCGACTGCCTGCCTGCCTGTGTGTGTGTGTGTGTGTGTGTGTGTGTGTGTGTGTGTGTGTGTGTGTGTGTGTGTGTGTGTGTGTGTGTGTGTGCTGGATCCTCCAGAGCGAGCTTGTTGAATATGTATAAACCAGCTCTCCTAATCCCAGTGATTGACAGAGTGACATCTTAATCTGAGCGATTGACGCCTTCTGGCATGTCCATTTGATCGGTCTGACAGGAGAAGGAGATTACCCATCAGTCCCTTTTTCATTCTTTTTGCTTTCTCTTCTTCTCTCCTTCTTCTCTCCTTCCCCCCCTCTCCCTCCCTCTCTCTCACAGTTTCTATTGGCAAATCTCAATTCCCATACCATCATTATCCCCCTCTGGCTTCAGTGACACACACTCAGGCTATGTGTGCCCTCGTTCAGCCTGCTTCATTTCACTCTCGCCTTCAGGCTCTCTCAATGAACTTGTCATCTGCTCAAGCCCTCCACCCACCCCCATCCCTTTTTACTGCCCTCCTCACTCCACCAGCCCATGTTGCCCCCAACACCCCCACCCCTACTCCCAACCCCTTTCTGCATGAGGGGTGCCCTCTGAGGACCAGAGATGTTGGCTTATTTGTCTGCTATGTGGTGGGGGGATGGAGGAGGGGAAGGGGCTGGGTTGTTGTGCCACACAGCCTCTCACAGTCATCCCACCCCCCTGCCACCCACCCCTTGCTCTGGTAATTGGGCCTGGCTTCCCTCAGCAGTCCTTTGCCTAGTGGGAACTGGCAGCACAAAAGTGGGGCCTGCACAGAAAGACAGAGAGAAACAGGAAAAGAGAGAGGGAGAGAGGGGAGGGGGAGGCAGAGCGAGGAGACAAACACAGCTAGTAAGTCATTTTCCTGTGTCCAAATACTGCTCTCAAATGCATGACATCAGTATGCTTCTCAGGGTCTGCTCTGAACGAAAAGTAAGGAAAGGAAGAGAGAAAAACATCCTTCGATGACATATTGTGAATGTGTCTAGCCCTTCGGCTCCCATTTTGCTCTCTCCCTCGCTCTCGTTCTCTTTCCCTCTCTCTCTCTGCTGTAATCTGAAGGCAGCAGACTGAAGCCCAGTGCAAAAAGAAATCAAATACTGGCAGCAATCCTCACCAGCTGACAGAGGGAAGGAGGAAAAAAATGGAGAGAGAGCGAGAGAGAGAGAGAGAGAGAGAGAGGCAAAGGGGGTGGCAGAAAAGGAACAAATAAACAAATGAATGCCTTAGCTCTTATTTCTTCCTCTGGGCAGAGCCGTAAACGAAGTTTCTCTTGACTCTTGTTTGCTTGTTTTCAGTGTGGGAGCCCCTGCATTCCTCCGGCGCGTAGAAGAAGCAGAGAGATCCCTGACACCCGGGCAGACTGCACTGACAGGTGAGTGACAGGAGGCTGCTGCTCAGATAAGAGGGAGGACTTCAGTGAGTACAAATTTAAGGGTATCGTCTCAGGATGTTTCCCAGGTCACTGCACATCTCAGTACACACACGCACACTCACACACTCACACACTCACACACTCACACACACACACACACACACACACACACACACACACACACACACACACACACACACATACACACACACACACATACACACACATTCATCTTCACACACACATACACACCTAAATGCACAACTGAACCACTGAATTAGTAGTATGTGTCCTGTACAAACATCCTTACAGACTCAAGTTTATTACCATAGACTCAAATTAGCATTATTAGCATCAGTTCTTGTCAATGTGAGAGAAAGAGATCACAAAGGAGAGATGTTGGGGTGAAGTAGGTGGATAGATCAGCCTGTGGGGTCATAGAGGGCAGAGAGCGGTGATGAGGGAATGGAGATGAGGGGGTAAAAGTGGCCTATGAGGTCACAAATGGAGACCACAAGCCTCAACAATGACATCACCCACCCACCCATGCACCCTCACACACCCACAACGACC
>NC_137914.1:26695471-26700471 GCF_963457725.1 Sprattus sprattus
CGTCTGTCAGCAGACTCAAGCTATTTTCATCCGGCTTTGCTCTGGCGATTCTCCTGGCTGTCTTCGGGAGTGAGCAGACGTGTTAAACAACACTGGGGGCTCTCTGGAGGCCAATCAGGGCTGTCAATCAAACGCCTCGGCCAGCGGCGGACAGGTTTAATGGGGTCACGCCGCTCCCAGAGCTCCGGTCTGCCATTTGGGGACAGGCAGCGTTCAGGCTCTAGAAGTTTCTGGGGTCACCTAGAAAAGAATGTATGTTTAAGTTCCAGTGTCCCGGTGCAGGTCAGCGACTAATCCTTCATTTTCTGTGTGTGTGTTTTTGTATGGGGTTATTTTGGAAGAAATTTCATTAAAAATAGAACTTTCATCAAGTGAGAGCTTTTGTGTGTGTGTGTGTGTTTGTGTGTGTATGTGTGTGTGTCTTTACTCCCCTTGCCCCATTCTCTATCACTCTTTCCCCCAGTTTCGTTCATTCTCTCTCTCTCCCCCCTTTCTTTTTCGCTCTCTCATCCCCTTTCTCTCCCTCTCTCTCCCCCCTTTCTTTTTCACTTTCTCATCCCCTTTCTCTCTCTCTCTCTCTCTCTCTGTCTCTCTCTCTCTCTCTCTCTCTCTCTGTCTCTCTCTCTCTCTCTCTCTCTCTCTCATCTTTGTATTTCTGTGCCCAGGCAGCCAAAGGACCCTGCATTATTATTTCTGCTCCTGCGAGATTAGTTGTCACACAATGCAGCATTATCTTACATCATATATTACACCCAGCTTCGGCTAGGGAGGAGAACTGCTAACCTGCCGTATACAGTGCCGTCTCACATAACTGCGCCAGAGAGTGACCTGTCCCATAGAACGGTGGGTGTATCACTTATGGGAGGCCTGTGGTAGGGGCAGGGGGTGGGGAGGGAGGGAGGGAGGGGGCGGAATGGGTTGTTGCCATGGGGATGTGTACAGATTTATTACCTGGGGTTCCATTTATCATTGTTGTGGAACAGCGCCGGGCAGCCAGGGAGGAAACAGGTCATCCATCACTCCTGTGGCCCATCGCCACGGTAACAATAACACCTACAGTATGACACAGTAGGATGGTGATCACCTTCGTATCAAATGCGTCCATGGTTGAGACTGCATGATACAGTACATGAGTGTTACATATGTATACATTTACACACAAACACACACACACACACACTCACACACATGCATACACTTGTACACATACACACACACATGCACACGTATCTACACACAATAATGGCTATGAGATAGATGATGACAGAGAACAGTCCTTTTTTTAAAAATTCAATTACATTTTGATATAATTTCATTTTTTCAGTGGATACACACACTCACACGCACAAGAGCTATCCTCAATCCCACACACACGATTGTGTCTACTAACCATGCGTCTTCACACTTTACACAGCACCTCCTGTCACAACAGCCTCATCAACGTGTCAGACATGATGTGACATCGAGTAACCACACTCACACCTGGCACACACACATTCACACAGCACCAACACACTCACACCCTGCACACACAGGTGGACACACTACCCACACCCCCAGGCACCACTTGGACATAAATGTTGTGGGCTATAATATTGATAAAAGTATGGTGTGACATGGCTGTGTGTAAACATGCTGATCTATGATCTATGGAACACTTCTGTCGCATGGATACCGGGAAATCCTTCGAGGAATTACGTAGACGAGATTTGAAAATGATCTGAGATACGTGAGAATTGTGCCCTCGTGCAACAAATAGATCCCATTTCTGCCTGGGAGATGCATGTGTTCAGCACTGCTCTAAGAGTGTCCCTGGTGTAAATAGATCAGGCTGAAACAGCGTTGTTGTTTGCACTGGCGTGAGCAGGTCAGTTCTCTGTTGAGGACGGTGGCTACCCTCCTCCTGCTAGATGGCAAAGTGTTGCTAAATGATACTTCACTTCCGAGGCCCTTCAGAGTTCTGGTACCCCATGGCTTTTCCTCCAGGAGCTGCCTCTCTGCTCCCTACCAACCACGCTGTTCCAGAGCCCCCTAGATGACTAACGGCATCCCCTCCGCACACTCTCCTCCTCCTGCAGGGGCCAGGCTTATGCACCTCCCTGGAAACACCCCCGTGCCCCTTCAAAAGTCTGAGTTTTTTTAAAGTGTTTAGTGCTGAGGCTTGCAGTAGCTACATACAGACGGGCAGGGCAGGCAGCCCCACCAAGGCCAGTCTGTAGGCAGTCTGTAGGTGTGTGTTTTAGAGCTCCAGGCTCTTGTTTTGTTAGTGGAGGTGTGTTTACAGGTTCCCAGACTTCCCAGAGTTTTTCAATGTTTTTCGAGTGCTTTTGAGTTCCCGGTTCCCTGGCCCGAAGACTACAGTATGGGACTGTGTGCCTGTGTGTGTGTGTGTGTGTGTGTGTGTGTGTGTGTGTGTGTGTGTGTGTGTGTGTGTGTGTGTGTGTGTGTGTGTGTGTGTGTGTGTGTGTGTGTGTGTGTGTCTGTGTGTTTGTGTGTGTGTGTGTGTGTGTGTGAAAGAGGGTATTTTTGCAGGGGTGTATTTTTAGAGATGGGGATGAGGTCATCATGTCAGTGAGGTGGGAAGATGAAAGCAGCTGGGTGTTCTTGGGAAAGTGAGAGGGAGGGGTGCTTTAGAGAAAGAGAGAGACAGAGCGCTTAAGCGAGAGACACAGAGAGAGAGAGAGAGAGAGAGAGAGAGAGAGTGAGTGCTTGAGAGAAAGAGACAGAGAGAGAGGGAGAGAGTACTTGACAGAGGGAGAGAAAGTACATGAGAGAGTGCTTGAAAAAGAGAGAGAGCGAGAGAGACTGCACGAGCGAGAGTGGAAGAGGCCTGAGAGAGGTAGAGGTAGAGAACATGAGAGAGAGAGGTAGAGAACATGAGAGAGAGAGAACATGAGAGAGAGGTAGAGGTAGAGAACATGAGAGAGGTAGAGGTAGAGAACATGAGAGAGAGGTAGAGGGATGAGAGAGAGAGGTAGAGAACATGAGGTAGAGAGAGAACATGAGAGAGAGGTAGAGAACATGAAAGAGAGGTAGAGAGAGAGAACATGAGAGAGAGGTAGAGGGAGAGAACATGAGAGAGAGAGAGGTAGAGAACATGAGGTAGAGAGAGAACATGAGAGAGAGGTAGAGAACATGAAAGAGAGTTAGAGAACATGAGAGAGAGGTAGAGAGCATGAGAGAGAGGTAGAGGGAGAGAACATGAGAGAGAGGTAGAGAACATCAGAGAGGTAGAGGGAGAGAACATGAGAGAGAGGTAGAGGGAGAGAACATGAGAGAAAGGTAGAGGGAGAGAACATGAGAGAAAGGTAGCGGGAGAGAACATGAGAGAGGTAGAGAACATCAGAGAGGTAGAGGGAGAGAACATGAGAGAGGTAGAGGGAGAGAACATGAGAGAGAGGTAGAGGGAGAGAACATGAGAGAGAGGTAGAGAGAGAGAACATGAGAGAGAGGTAGAGGGAGAGAACATGAGAGAGAGGTAGAGGGAGAGAACATGAGAGAGAGGTAGAGGGAGAGAACATGAGAGAGGTAGAGAACATCAGAGAGGTAGAGGGAGAGAACATGAGAGAGAGGTAGAGGGAGAGAACATGAGAGAGAGGTAGAGGGAGAGAACATGAGAGAGAGGTAGAGAACATCAGAGAGGTAGAGGGAGAGAACATGAGAGAGAGGTAGAGGGAGAGAACATGAGAGAGAGGTAGAGGGAGAGAACATGAGAGAGAGGTAGAGGTAGAGAACATGAGAGAGGTAGAGGGAGAGAACATGAGAGAGAGGTAGAGGGAGAGAGCATGAGAGAGAGGTAGAGAACATCAGAGAGGTAGAGGGAGAGAACATGAGAGAGAGGTAGAGAACATCAGAGAGGTAGAGGGAGAGAACATGAGAGAGAGGTAGAGGGAGAGAACATGAGAGAGAGGTAGAGGGAGAGAACATGAGAGAGAGGTAGAGGTAGAGAACATGAGAGAGGTAGAGGGAGAGAACATGAGAGAGAGGTAGAGGGAGAGAGCATGAGAGAGAGGTAGAGGGAGAGAACATGAGAGAGAGGTAGAGAGAGAGAACATGAGAGAGAGGTAGAGGGAGAGCGTGCAGGTGATCTCTCTTTCCTCTGCCTGTGAGGAGGAGCAGCTGGCAGTGGGCTCAGTGAGTTCTTGGCCTGGGGCTCAGGTGGGATCTGTGTGTCTCTCCGTGTGACTCTCTCTCTCTCCGTGTCTTAACCTCACATTTCCAGCAGGGAGAGGGGGATAGCTTCATTTGGAGGTTCTCGGATGGAGGCTTATGCCTTGACAAAAACTCTGTGATGAATGTCGCAGGATGGTTTTGAAAGACGAAAAGAGAGGATGCTTGGGAAGAGAGTGAGATGGCATGAGACAAGCAAGAAAGCAAGAGAGAGAGAGAGAGAGAGAGAGATTGTGAAAGTGAAAGTGGAAGAAGAGAGAGAGAGAGATACTGGCTTAAACAGCAGTCACTGTGCTGTGGTATGGCCTCTGTGAGCTGAGGTCCAGGTGATGGTGTTAGTAACGATTGCGGTGATGAATAGATTGATGTACACGGGTGTTAATGGACGCTTAGCGTGGGGCTTTTGCTCAGGCTGATGTTATTAATGGGAGCTATCTGTTCCAGGAAATACTATCTCTGATTAGAAAAGAAACCAGAGGCTGGGTCCAGAGGCACAGCAAGCACAGGGTAACCAAACCAAGTTAAATAGAGTGGATTTCAACAAACCACTTGCTTCAACACAGGCCTATACTTTTTTAAGTGGAGTGCCAATAATATGTCACCCGTTATTCAAAGTGACTGTATGCATTTATCGCATTATGTGTGTAAACCTGCGGTTTGTAGTTCAAGGCCTTCTTTTGGCAGGCTATACCGCACTGTATATTTATGTGTACGTCATATGACTGTGTCAGGGTTTAAATTGACGCTTTATAACCACATATTAGGCCCACTGAAAGGGAGTCACCGTGTATCCACAAACATTTTTTTAAAATACTTTTTTAAAATTCAAT
>NC_137914.1:26702971-26720471 GCF_963457725.1 Sprattus sprattus
GACGGGTGTGAGTGTGTGTGTGGGGGGGGGGCTTGTAGCTTTTCATTCACGATCCAATTACGCACGATGGCTTCTCATTTTGTCCTCAGAATGGCCGGGTGCTTTGGCAGCCGTCGCTGGTGCATAATGTCAAACCCCCCTCCCCTGCCCACCCCACCCCACTGATGTCTGAGTGTTACGAGGTATCGCCCCAGCTGCGGTGTGGAGCTTGTCGCCTCGACGACAGCGTACAGAAACATTTACGACTCACCCCACATCACCCCCCCCCCCCCCCCCCTTCACCACCATCAGCACCAGCAGCAGCCCTTTCCATTCTCCCCTATCTCTCTATTGTGTTTCAATCTGGGAGAGTTAATTAAAGGCGGGCCGCAAATGGTTTTTAAAAAGCGACTCAGAGGAATCATAAAACCCGACTAGAGAAACTTCACCAGGACGTCCTCCGGATATTTTTTTCTCCGCCTTTAATTTTTTAATCTCCGCTGCACAAAATTGGAGGCTTGATGTTTTTTTTTTCCTGGGCTCAGGTGCTTGCTGTGTGAGGCGCTGCAAATGAGAACGAGAAGCCAGAAAGAGCGCATTGCCAATAAAGCCTGTTTTTTTATTATTGATTCAGGTGCCTTTCTACCCGGCACCATCGAGTCACATATGTATGTGTGTGTTTGTGTGTGTGTGTGCTTGCGTCTGTGTGTGCGCACAGCTTAAAGGATTGGCTTTGCTTGGGCTAATTCTGTAGCTGGTATTGATTTCCATATTACCTCGGGGTCTGTCTGTCTGGGCTTCTCAAACCAATGAAAAGATGGTCCCCGCTGCCGCCCTGATCTCCTAAAGAACGCTGTGTAGACGCAGGGAAGCATCGATTAAATGCCAGTATCAGCACCTGAGACAATGGGAAGCACAGCTGAGAGAATTCCAGAATACTTGTGCATAGGGAGCAGGCAGAGAGGTCGAAGAAGAGCTCCTTGTCTCGCTCTCAAATGTCACACGGAACTAAATTGTACCTTTTTGTCCGCTCACGTACTGCACATTATGTTTTAACAATGGGCTCAGTTAAAAAGATTAGCCCCCCCGTTTCAAAGAATGGGATGGAATTCCTAGCTTGGAAACCAATAAATGCAAGAGACATGACCTTTAAAAGACTCTGCCTTGACACTCCCACACTGACGTGTTGAGCAGTCTTGCCTCCTCTTGCTTCCCTGACTTCCTCTCAGGGGTAGGGCCAGCTTTCTGTGGCCATGTTCCTCAAGGGCTTGATGAGTGTCATCAGGTGTGTGAGACAAGGGTCCCATTGGACCTCAGAAGAAGGGTCCATCATCCATCTCGCTCCTGGGTGTTGGACAATCCTATCATAGATCAAGATGACAAGTGTATTATCGCTAACTCAAACTGATATTAAAGTATGCCTGCGGGTGTGAACACAAGGAACAGACAGATTACGTTTTTGAGTACATTCGATTAAGATCTGATGTTTTTACTGGCATTGAAGCACACAACATTAAACACGACATGAGCTTTTGAATGAGTGCACGCATGAGTAATCTCTTCAATATCTCCAGAGAAGATTTTTATGATTTGATTTCAAGATTTCGTGAACATTGCTGTAAAACATTGACGTTAGGGAGTGTGAAAAAGGAGGCCTGTTTGTTGTACACATGGAGATTTATGCGTCCACTTAACGCACGATGAAGCGTACATCCCCCTCTGACAGAGTAAAGCAGCACAGCATAGTAACTCACAGCACATTAACACAGCCACAGACTTTTTATACACTAAGAATTACTGCCACCACACTCACACACACACACACACACACACACAACACACACAGACATGGCCATTTGGCTTTGAACATACAGCCACCCTCCAGTGATTATGCCCCCAGGTGAAGGTGAATGGATCATTGCACTCAGAACGATTTGTAGTATGCATACTTCAAAACCTTGGCTTGTTACCGGTGTACTTCACTAGACGATGGACTGACTTGGATCTAAGAGCTATTCATCTCACTCCCAATGGGAGGCTCTGACAAAGACTTTATAGTGAAGGACTCATTGTTCAGACATCCTCTATATGTAACCTTTTTAATGATGGGCATCTGTAATTCCATCAAGATCACAGCTAACACTTCCAAATAAGCCCTAATTTACAGCCAAGAACAATAGAAATGCATAGCGTTAGTGATTTCTATAATCCGTGAAGGTAAGGAATACATGTTAAGTAATTTGTACCTGGTCAGGCAGAGCTGAATTGGACAACAAGGGATCACTGACCAAGGATGACCAAAGACTTTCCATCTCTTTGGTGAAATGAAGAATGCTTTGATGTATTTCATCAAATGCATGTTCTTTGCCTCAAACTTATCTTCATCAGACTCATTGAACTATAAATGATTTAAGAAGGGGACGTGTGTTGAGCTCTTAAGGGTTGTCCTCCTTTTTTCCCCAAGGAGAGTAAGCACCATATCCCCTCACTGTGTGGTGGGTCATCTCTTTGTCCTTGGTCAAGCTGAAAGCCTAACCATTTGGGCCTGATCCCAACCCTGGGTCCCACCGCTGCACTACTCTGCAGTACAGTGCTAGGCTATGCTATCCATTCATACCCTCCCCAGCAGAACTGCAGTGCTGTCCTGGACGTGTCTGCAGGAAAAGATTCAATAAACAGGCTCCAGGGACGAGGCTGATAATACAATTAGGAGTGTAAGCTGTCTTTAATTACAGGACGAGCTCCACAAAAACCTCAATATTGTGTTTTTTATTGAGCCATCTGCCTGCGCCGATGTGAGCATCTCTGCTGCGATCTATCCGAGCATGTGAGTGAGTGTGTGTGTGTGTGTGTACATGTGTGTGTCTGTTTGTGTGTGTGTGTGTGTGGTATTTTTGGCTAGCAACACGTCTAAGTGATTCGGCTGTCTCCATACTGGTGATTGGGTCTCTAATGATTTGGTCCAACTGTGTGTGTGTGTGTGTGTGGGGGGGGGGGGGTTCTCAGTGAAAGTGAGTTTTAGTGTGTGTCTGCGTGTGAATTTTTGTGCGCGCTATTCTCTGTTCTCCTGCCTTTCTCTTTCTCTCTTTCTCTTTCTCTCTTTCTCTTTCTCTCTGTTTCTGGGTTCATTGAGTTCCCCTCCTCCTGTTCCCTTGTCTGGGACAGACAGATGCCAGCAATCCCACAAGTCTAGTGGAGTCCCTCAGGCTATGACCAACAGAAAAAATGAACCTGCGCTTGTACTTTTTCATTTTCTTGACTGTTTCCCCATCTCTCTCTTGTTCACTCATTGTCTCTCTCTTCCTTTCTGCCTTGTTTTCTCTCTCTCTCCGTCTCTCTCTGTCTTTTTCTCTCTCTCTCTCTCTCTCTTTCTTTCTCCCTTGTTCTCTCTCTGTCTCTCTCTCTCTCTCTTTCTCTCTGTCTCTTTCCTGTGTCTCTGTGCTATCCTGGGTCTTGCATTGACCTGTGGCTATTTTTACCCAGTGATCTTAGGCCTGACTTTGATTGAGGCGGTTGGATCATGACTGTGAATGCAGCCATGCTGATCAGAGCCAGAGCCAGAGCCAGAGCCTGGGTCAGGAGCCCCTAATGCATCCACATACAGAACAGACACGCCAGAACACGCACACGTGCTCACACACACTAACATACACTACTAACGTTGACCATAATACAGCACAAGCACACACACACACACACACACACACACACACACACACACACACACACACACACACACACACACATATACACACATATACTCACGCACACGCACACACACACACACACACACACACACACACATATACACACATATACACACGCACACGCACACACACACACACACTCGCACACACATACACACACACACACACACACACACACACACACACTCATACACACACACACACTCTCTCTCTCTCTCTCTCTCTGTCTCTCTCTCTCTCATGCTATTATATTGTTCTGATTGTTTCCATGACTTGGTAATCTACACACAAACAATGCCATGGGCCAGTTTTGGTCAGTGGACCCTCAGGCCCCCGCACAGAAAGCTGTGTGTGACATAGACACCTTGCTCACGGCCAGACAGACTAGCAGCCTCCACAGCTTCGGAGCCAGGGGAAGGAAATGTGTCGAAACACAGACCCCGGTGGAAACCTTACCTCTCTGCTTTGTCTAATGCTCTCTCTTCGTCCCTATCTCTTCTCCCTCTCTTCATTCCCCCCCCACCCTCTCTCTCTTTCCCTACCTCTCCCCCTCTCTTCCATTTCAGTGCTGCATTCAGCAAATGATGTATTATAAAATGAATGTGAGGCAGATTACAGTGCTGTTTCTCATTAAATTGGTTTTCGTTTCTCTGCATTTGCCGAATAATAACCACCAGACTCCTGACCTGTGATAGCAAGGCATGACGTCAGTATTTTCACTTTTTTTCACGTGTACAGATGGGTGCAAATCCGTGTCAGCTGGAGCAGCATCCACACACACTCAAAGCCATCTCTACTTTTGGATGAAGAGAACTGCTGAAAGACTCATCATGGGTACTTCAAATAATCAAGGCTTCTACATGGAAAATGCAGATCAAAACCCTCTATGAAACCTTGTCTTTGAAAATGCATCTGTTCTAATTTGCTTCAGTGCTGCTCTCCAAAGGGTGTTTGTCAGGGGCCTCCAGTGAAAGTGGAGTAGGTGATGATCATGGTCTTGGCATGGCAGGGCTGGAGGATGGGGAGGAGGTGCTGGTGGAGGAGTCAGGGGAGCTGGAGGACTGTAGGGATGACACCCTGACTCAGCATCCGCCCCTCCCCCCTCCCTCTCTCCCTCCTTCCCTCAGCTCAGCTCAGCTCAGCATTATTTTAAAATCCATGCTGGCGATGAGCCAAGAGAATGATGATCACGTTTGTCTAACAGGCATTGTTGCTGTTGTTGTTGATGTGTTTTTTTTTCTCATGCTACAAGGAGGATTATATTTATTTTTTTGCAGTATATTGATGTGCGGGGTCATGGTGCCTGTTATTAGGCATTATTTAAAGGTGGGAGTGCTGACTGCTGTTGGATAATGGAGACAGCGTGTCTCCTGGGAGGGAGCGCTACTGATGGACTTGTCCGACGCGGAGCCGTGGGGGCCAAGGCCGTGTTATTAAAGTGTTTCCGTTGCCACAAAATCACCCTGTTTATTTTGTGTCCTCCATCTTCTTGTTTCTCTCCGCTGTCCCCAGTGTACTCTCTTTCTACTGTGCACATTTCTGCTTTTTTACTTGATGTCCGTGACATGGCCGTCTTCACACAAGAGAAGGCTTTGAAGATGCGAATGCGTGCATGGTTGCGTGCGTGCGTGCATGCGTGCGTGCGTGTGTGTGTGAGTGTGAGTGTGTGTGTTTGTTCTGCCTTTGTTTGTTTGTGCGTGTGTGTGTGTGTGTGTGTGTGTGTGTGTGTGTGTGTGTGTGGGTGTGAGTCTGTGTGTGTGTGTTTGTTCTGACTTTGTTTGCTTGTGTGTGTGTGTGAGTGTGTGTATTTGGGTGTGGTGTGTTTTAGGTTATAGTTGTTGTTTATGAATCCATCCAGTCACTTGTTTGCTTTGTTGCTCACTCGGCATGGGGGATTGGGCTGTAAATCCAGAATAAAGCTGACATTTGGAGTGACATTTCTGTTTTTCCTACCTGTGTGTGTGTGTGTGTGTGTGTGTGTGTGTGTGTGTGTGTGTGTGTGTGTGTGTGTGTGTGTGTGTGTGTGTGTGTGTGTGTGTGTGCAAGTGTGTGTGCAAGTGTGTGTGCAAGTGTGTGTGCAAGTGTGTGTGCAAGTGTGTGTGTGTGTGTGTGTGTGTGTTTGGAGAATTGAGGTTGTAAGAGGGGTTGAAGTGCTGGAGTGGTTCTGGGTGGCAGTGTGTGTGTATGTGTGCGCCTCTGTACACACCCATCTGTGCACACAGCTGTGTGGCCTCTATTAATGTATAGAGAGGTCTTGAGCTCTTTCCATTAATCTTCGGTAAACTGAGGCATGTTGAAATCCCAAAGGATGTTTCCTTGAACCTGCTGAGATCCATTGTGGCTTGTAGCATTTTGCTGACCATTCAGAAGCCAGTGTTCTAGTCAGGTACAAACATCTCCCACTGGAAAGGTTACCACCAAGGTCACATACAACACCCCATTCTAAAAATAAGGGATGGAAGGAGAGACAGATGGAGGAAAGATAAAGAGGGACAGACCAGAGACAGACCATGGGTATGTGTTTAATTTCATGAAGCGGTTGAACATTGATGAACCTCTAGTGGCACTGCACTGGACATTAGTATGTGCTGCCTAAACCTCCTCTCCCCTGTGCCCAGCCCCCACCCCACTGCTACCTCATGCATCATTATTCTGCCATCAGAAGTACAGAGGGTAGAAAAGGCGCTATGCTTACTCAAGGGACCCAAAATGCAGGCATTGCACAATTTAGTAAAAATTCATTTGGTTTGAAGAGTAAATTTACTGTGGATGGAGAGCACGAGAGAGAAAGAGAGTTGCCAAGCTAGTCATGAAACTGCAGCCATTGGGGAGTGGTGCCATGTGTTTGAGTTCAGATTGGTAATTTTTGTATTGAGCTTTAGGGTTGCAGTCAAGCTTTGCTTCTTCTCTCCCGCTCTCTCTCTCTCTTTGTTGTCATTTTAAGCCCTCATCACACACACACACACATGAAAATGCACGAAAATGAAAATGCACATACACACAGACATACAGACACACACACACACACACACACACACACACACACACACACACACACACACACACACACACACACTCACACACTCACACACAAACACACACACACACAAACACACCCACATACGTCCACATACGCACAACCACTCACACACACACACACACACACACACACACACACTCACTCACACACACACTGCTCTCTCCTTTCCCCCAGAGAATAGAACCAGTGCGTTGCGGCCTTGGCACAGCACACAGATTTATGGGCCTGCTGGGACCTTCGGCCAATCAGCATGTGCATCTCATTGCCATGGCGCTGTCAGTGCATCAGCAGTGAGGGGGGCAGAGCGCAGCTGCGATGTTTTGTTTAAAACGAGAAATAAATATATAAAATAAAGCCCTTTTTATTAATGCAGGAACAAAATAGTCTGTCAAGGCTAGTGAGGGCAAGCGCCAGGCTGAGGTGATGTTTCTGGGGGCTGGAGTTTAATAACAAATCTGGCGTCTCGGTTTGCTTCAAGGTTGGGAACGAGCTGGATGGGGGAGTAGATGGTGTGTGTGGGGTGGGGTGTGTCTGATGGATGAGCTCATAGGCTTTTGTAGGGGGTGTGTTAGATGTAGGGGGGTGTGGGGTTGTGGGCTGACAGGAGTGGGGGTGGGGGGTGGTGGTGGTGGGGGGGGAAGGTATTGTCTGGCTGCTCCAGGAGTTAAATGGAGCGTGTAGCATTTTGGTGCCGCGCTGTGACTGAATGTCCGAAAAAAAGATCACACATCACAGAGCCTTGAGCTCCCGTGGACGATCAGTCAATCCACTCTGTTGCTCCATGAAAAAGACCATCAGCCAGCCCGCCTGCCTGCACCACACCATCTCTCCTCTCCTCTCCTCTCCTCTCCTCTCCTCTCCTCTCCTCTCCAGCTGTCTGTCCATTTTTCTTTTTCACTCCCCCACTCCCAACATTCCTCCCAATCAAATTCCCTTCTTTTCTCTTCTCTTTTCTTTTTATCCGTTACAGTCTTCACATACTTTCTGCCTTTTGGCTTTTTTTGTTAAGGACTCCATTTGTGATGGTTTTTGTCAGCATGTTTTCTTTCAACTGCAATATTTTGGATGGTCAGCAAGCTCTCCTTTGTCCGTAAGATAAACACTTCTTTTTTTGCCTTGCTGATAGGCGGTAAGTCTGAGGACTGAAACTGCTGACTAAAATGACTCATTCTGAGCCTCTATGTCCTACTTGGTATGACATAAATAATAAAGTCCTTTATTCCAGAGCAGTATTATCATTTGAGGAGAGACACAAAGTGGTATTCAATAGGAAGACCCTCTGGCTGAACCAGAGGACTGGCTTTTAATATCCAAAGGCAGAATACAGACTGGACACAAAATAGGAACTAGCACGGAGATGCTAACATGAAACGGAAGAGAAACAAATCCAGAAACTAGCAGTAGTACACATGAAAATAGCAGAAACGTGTCATAGATGATTGAGTATCCCGCTGTGGGTCATCATCGCAGTGAGTGTTACAGCAGTGATGCCATATCGTCATGCTTCCGCCATCAATAGTAGACATTTTCAAAATGTTCATTGCTTGTTGCTTATCTCTGTGCTTATGATAGTTACATCTGTAACCAAGAGCTGTCAGATAACAATAGCATGCTGTTGTATCGCTGCCCACTGACCATCATAATGACTAATGACAGGATATGGGATATAGGTCATAACATGTTCATGACGTGGTCATATTTGTGTATTTTAGTTGCATGATTCGTGAAGTGTTAGCGGGTCAATCACATAACTCGATAATGCCTCAAGCTCAAGCTTATTGGAATTTGGTTGAGGGCCACTTGAGTCTACACTGATACACTGAATCATTCTCCTCACTGATGTCAGGCATTTTGCAAGGACGACAGGTCATTTATTAGCATGATCCTATCTTAGCATGAATGAAAGTCAACACGTTCAAATTCCTAGGCTGCACTGAGCCTTTTAAAGAGACTAGGCTGGACTATCATTTCCCTCTGTCTCTCTTTCTCGCCCTTCCTTTCTCTCTCTCTCTTTTCCTTGGTCTCTATGACCTTTTTCCTCCTCTGTTCTCTTCTTGGTTTCAATGCCAACAGCCAGACCCTCTTCAGTGCTGTTCCTGTTACGGTGTGGGAAAGAAAAGGTGCTACTGAAGTTAGCTTTGCTCTGCCTCCAAGACAGGAAAAAAGAAGGCGTGTGAAATGCTCCCTCTCTCCCTCACTTCTACCCTCTCTCTATTTCTTGCACACTACTCTGTTTAGACAAGCTGTTAAACATGTCCCTAATTGTGAGTTTAGGTAATCGTGAGGAGTGAGCAAATTAGCCGGCTTCAAAGGCCTGCGAGTCGGGGTAATCAGTATAATTGGGGAGCCGCCTGTACATTGTGCTGCTCATCCAGGTTCATGTCAAAGACATTATGATTGTCAACATGGAGTTAGCCCCGCAGACAGCATAGGGAGGGAGGGTGGAATGGAAAGACATGAAAAGAGAGAATGAGGGAAAGAGGGAAGGGGCATTTTTAATCCCTCTAGAATCTATCCTGCCTGGGTTCACAGCCATGTTTCTGCAACGTAGGTGGAGTCGGACTGGTCTGTCATCACTTTTCATATCTTTCTTTGATTAGTGTTCTCTCTCTCTGTCTCTCTCTCTCTCTCTCTCTTTCTCCTTTTCTCTTGTCTGATCCTCACTTCAGCATAGGAGCAAGTGTCACATTAAGACATAGATGTTGTGCAAGGGGGCTTTTGAATCCCCTCCTGCCTTTGTCGTCTTCAAGCAGCAAACAAGGCCCATGGAAAGGGGAGGCGGTGTTTGGCACGCCACTCACATCTCACGCCAAGGGCTGAGGAGTAAAAAAGGGAGACACAGAGAGATTGTTCATTTCCTGTCAGCGAGGCTACAGTCTTCCGCGCCAGCGTGCAGATTTATTGATCAACTATTTGAATATTGCATATTTGATTTGTTTCTTTGGAGAATAGGGGCTGACACAGCGTGTGAGAGAGGAGACTGCACAGGCATGGGGATGCAGGGGAAACAGAGAGATCAAGAAATATGTCATAGAGGAGAGAGAGAAGGGGAGAGGGAGAAAGAAAGTGACATTACAAAGAGCGAAAGAGAGAGAGAGAGAGCGAGAGAGAGAGAGAGAGAGAGAGAGAGAGAGCGAGGTAATAAATACGTATGTCCTTGCTGTGGCCTCGGGCGGTATTTCTGCTCTTTTGAAAAGTGTCCCGCTGATGTCTGGTCTGCAAACAGAAGTGAGCGAGGTAAACAAACCCATTAAAGTCCAGCCAGAGGATGTTTTATTTTCTGTAGCCTGATCTTATCATTGCCACTTTTTCTCTCCTAACCTCTGCGCTTATATCCTGTAGCGTGTTTGACGATTACAAAAGAAAGACAAGAATCGAGGATGGAGAGAGAGAAAAAGAACACTCTTTGTGTTGATCTGGAGGAATCAGTGTTATGCCCCCAAGTGGTGTTTTCTCTCTGGAAAGAAAAAGAAAAGATTTAACATCAGGCTAGTGCTCTGACACAGCCATCAATTCCTCCACCTTCTCTGGTGTTAGTTCCCCTGACAAAGACACCATCTTCATGGCACCGAAGTACCAAGTAAATTGCTTTTTTTTTCACACTGACAGTATGACACTAAGATTTCTCTAGTGATTTCTCAGCTGCTCTCTCTCATTGACTCCAGAGATGGAAATCCTACACAGTCTCCCTTAGTCATTCTCACCCACAGAAAGCCTTTCTGTTCGAATGAATCACCAAAATAAATGTGTCTGTTTTCGCGCTTTAGTAGCTATCGAACATTTTCAGTATATGCTTCCCATTTTCCATGTTTTGTGCTAGGTTAGTCGTAGGCCATACACTCCCCACACCCCCTCAACTCCCCCAGCTGCTACTATACTACAGGAAGGGACACCTGTTTGGGTGGCAGATAAGCCATGAGAATCACAGGGACATTGTGGGTTGTAAACAAGCATGGCCCCTTGTTGCCGGCGTAAATCCCCAGTCACCGGCCATAAATGACAGGAGATGTTCAGCTTCGGGCCATGGTGGTGGTGTTTAGAAGGCACCCCATTGTTCTTCTAAGTGGCTAGACTTCTGGTTGGGTGCACCCTATGTGCAAAGGAAATGTTCTTACAGAAACCAAGTGCTGTGGGCACTGGGTGTAGCTAAAGTTAAAGGATTTGTGGAAAATTGTAAATGTTCTTATGATTGTGTTTGATTATGTCATGTTTAGCCACTGCATACCCTTTGCAGTTATATGGTTGGTGATTTCCAGAAAATCCTGGCAATATATTTGCTTGCACTGTAAATCCTATAAATCAACTGTTCCAATGATGTGCTGAGATCTCCAAGGCCACAAGGAGTGCAGACCATAATAGTAAACTACTTAAAGCAGCACAACGGATCAATAGCTATTTGCTAACGATATGCTAGCAGCTAAAACTAAAACGAAATCTCTTGACTTTGACATTATGACAAACTAGTTACTCAACAACTGTCCTTACACAGTCAAACATCAAGCAAGTGCAACACAAGATAAATAAGCTACTTAATAGTTCGGCAGACAGTAGAAAGCCGGGCGGCCACAGGCAATGCTACAGAACAAAGTTATATACCTATGGACCCTGGTATGGCAATGGCACGGAGGCGATTCTCCATATTAAAAGTCATTGTAGCGCCCCAATTTTTTGCAAGCTGTTATTTTAAGGTTGAACTGCTTATCCCTACCCTAATCCTGAAGTATAATTGTTGCAATGTGTTACTTTAATAATAATAATAAGAGACCTAAGAAACAAAACCATCTCCCAAATAAATATTCAGGTAATGGTGTGATTGTAACTGATACAAACCGCAGATGCCGTGTATCCAGCGCAGAGCAGACAGCTATTCCCCCTGAACGTCTTACTTGAGTGTGTGGGAGGAGGAGTGTGTGGCAACCTGCTCTCGGGAGTGGTGTTGCCCTGCAGCAGGAGTCATGTTTGTGCAGGCAGGTGAGCTGCCACCCTCGATGAGGTACCTCTGGGACCCTTCCTCGGGGCATTGGCTTTTTGTTTTTGACGTGTGTGTGTGTGTGTGTGTGTGTGTGTGTGTGTGTGTGTGTGTGTGTGTGTGTGTGTGTGTGTGTGTGTGTGTGTGTGTGTGTGTGTGTGTGTGTGTGTGCTTGTGCGGATGTGTGCATGTGTGTTTGAGTGCCTGTGCCTCTGTGTGTGTGTGTGTGTGTGTGTGTGTGTGTTGGTGTGTCAGCATGTGGGTTGAGTTATGAGGGAGGGGGTGAAGGTGCCCTTTTTTTGAGGGACAACTTCAAGAGGAAGACACGAAGGGGAACAAGACGCCACTGGTAGCCCAGAGAGGCCTGTGTGCCTCACAGGGGAAAACAGCTGAGAAGAGGACAACAACTCCCTCAGAGAGCCAAACCAAACAGCACAAAGTGCAGCGCCTAGCAGCACAAACACACTTCACTGATGCTCCACTTCCAAACCCCTCCCAACCCAGCACATTAACACTCTCCGCAGCACCACTCTCTGACCTCTCCTACAAACGACTTTCCCAAAACACACTCACACACAACTACACACACAGACACACACACACACACACACACACACACACACACACACACACACACACACACACACATACGCACGCCCACACACAAACACACACACACATACATGCACACACCCTCTCACATAAAACCTCATTTCCCATCCCACATGGCTACCCACTCGCACACTTGATTTTGACCTCCGGTCACTCCAACCACGCCATCCACAGCACTACCTCCAGCTCTCCCCACTGAAATGTAGAACTCATAATCTAAATATACGTCAGCGTGTTCGTTTAGCTTCTACCCAAAGGCCCTCGGCATACGGTGAAGGTATTCAATTTTTATTAATAACCCCTTTTCCCAGGGACTATAAACCACGATGCCGCTGGCTCTCCGACTTCCTTACATGCTCTCCCACTAGAGCTGATGCTGTCTGTGTATATAGACCTTAGGTGTTTATACTATTCATTTCTCTGCCTTGATATGCAGTTAACGAAAATACCTCCACGCTTCAGCATGGCCTTTACCATGAAGATGTTTTGCTGAGTATGCATACTTTATCATAGCAGTTCCAGATCTATTACTCAGTGCTTTACTTAGGCTTGACTGAAGAGCTCTGCTCTGTTAATGGGGGGGGGGGGGGGGGGGGGCAGCTAATGCCTCACCAAGATGGCAGACTGGGAGCTCTCACTTTCTCATGCCAGTAACTAAGGCGTCACAGATATACGGATGAGAAAAAATAAATTGCAATGAAATGCCGGAGGAGAAGCCATAATTGAATTGGCAGGGATGCTGTGTATTTCTCAATCACATGGTACACTGCGCGTTGATAATAATTAATGAGGCTTTTCAGCACACCGTGCAGCGAGTGAGTGAGCCAAGCCCTCATAGTTGTTTAGTTTAGTCTTGTTCCACCTCAGTCAATTATTTCTCTCTGGCATGTCGACAAGCTTGAGGAATTCCCATTAGAAATGTGCGTCGGAATGCAGGGATCCGCTCTGTGCTCCCCGGCACGCTCCCAGTAGCTGCTGTCAGAGCGTGTTCAGTGTTGAATGTGTACTTAGTGTGCTTTTCATGTTAGGGGATGGGGGGGGGGTTCTGTTTTTTTCCGACATCTATGTTGAATGCAGAGCTTCCTCTCAGAACTACCCAGTGTCCTCCTGAGGCCCCGGCACCTTGGCTCTCGTCCAATGGCTTTTGCCCCCAAGGCTTTTCCACCACCAGGTTGCTCTTGCCACGGGGAGGCTCTCTGAATTTGAGTCATTTATCAGGAAGGCTGACTGCCTCTAAGTATGGCAATGAAAACACTGGCTCTCATCATCTCACTCCCCCGCTAGCCGCTCCTCCTTGTGCAGTCCATCCCCAGGGGCTCGGAGTGAGGAGGAGATCCATACTTCTCCTTTTCTCAAGCTATCCCTCAAGTTTTTTCCACTCACTTTTCTTTTTTCACGTTTGCTTGCCTCTTACGCTCTCTCTCTTTCTCTCTCTCTCGTTCTCTCTCTCTGTGGGTTTGAACATTTTCTAAAGGCTTGCTGAAGCTTGCCATGAAGAGTTTCTATTTAAAAGATCCTTTTCCTGATATATAGCGTAGACACCACCTTCTCGCTCTCACCATCCTCGATGTGCTGCATCGGGGAATAGTCATCATCAATGAAGGGCTTTAAAAATATTCACACTGCTGTAGAAACGCTTCCACTCAACTTCTTCTTGAGTGTTTTTCAAAAGAGAAAAGCAACTCCTGCTAGAGAAAACGGGGTACAAACAATAGACAAATATACACATTTCACACTTTTTACACATATGATATTGCAGATATTCAGCCAAGGTGATATTTGGAGTACAGATAGTATAACATTGCTGCTAGGGACCTTATGTACTCAAAAATGTAAACTGTTGTTGGAATAAACGTGCATTTGCTCCAAACCATATTAAGGTGTTAGATAAACTTCTTTGGGTGGTTTCTTAAAGCGTAGAGCTTCATCGTTATTAATTAGCAAAGGTAAGATGCACTGCTGAAGTCATATAGTACTATGGTATAGAACTATCATCACTATACACCCATATAAGTTCACAAATGAAGTTATACAGAAAGTGAATAGGTGGCTGGATGACTTCATTGTTTTCTTATTTCATTAATGCAGAAGTTGAAATCCAAAGTTAAATCCAAACATGTTGAAAATAATGCACAAATGGGCAAATGTTGTTGGGTGTGTGTGGTTTATGCACACAGTTCTAACTACTATACAACACTACACTAGCAAACCTGGATATGGCATTTACATATGTCTTGCCTGCATGGAGGCAAATAAAAGTGTTGTATCGATTACACATTTTCCCCGACGGAGATCTGTGCACTGGTGACAGTCTGTAGTCACTGCAGTTTAGTTTGAATCCGGGGGGGGGGGGGGGGGGGGGGGGGGGACAGTGAAGAGAGAGAGAGAGAGATAGAGGTAGAAAGAAAGTGGAGGAGGAGAGAGGTCAAGACACTTAGTGTGAGTGTGGCTAAAGCCTATTTTAAGTTCCCTCATAGGGAAAAGAAAACAACCTTGAGGAGAATACTCATAGGCATTGTCCTCCTGCAACAAAACCGCCCCTTCACACACACACACACGACCACACACACACGACAACACACACACTCACACACACACACACACACACACACACACACACACACACACACACACACACACATACAAACACACACACACACACACACACACACACACACATACACACACACATACAAACACACACACACACACATACAAACACACACAGACACACACACACACACACACACACACACACACACACACACACACACACACACACACACACACACACACACACACACACACACACACAAATAAGGGGTGACAGAGTGGAGAGCCAGAGACGAAGCGGGTCGTTCCAGAGGCCCGGCCTCACAGGTGTAGGATTGGTTTCGCCCCCAGACACACAGGCTGATAGGGCCTGCTTCATTATTTATGTGGCAGGCCTGTGAGGCTCGCAGCCAGGCTTGGTGTGTGGTCTGGTCCAGGGTGAAGCCCGCCACTGCAGCTCGATGTTTCTGCATGTGATGCCTGCACAGGGCTTCATCCAGAGGGACTGACACAGCTGTTGTGTGAAATTAAGGACATCCAGAGAAAGTGGAATACTTTTCATATATCCAAAAGCTAGACTCAGCTATTTGTCTATATTAAGGAGATTTCTACTAAGCAGGATAAATACAGCAGGATGTTTCAAGCGACCTTAAGCTCCATTGTGCAGGAAGTCATCATTTAGGTGAACAGGAAATCATCGCTAAAGGCTACAGGTGTCGTCTTGGTATTTGATCACTTTTAGATTTGTTCATACCAGCAGAAAATAGTGGTAACACCATCATACCAGCTGTACACAGCCAGCTGCTTTTTTCCCTGTGTTCTTTTTCTGCACCTCTATTTCATAGACAGTTGTGCCTTTTCTGCAGCTGCAACTAAAACAAGTCTTATACTTGTTTTCTGCAGTTACTGGAGCGGTAGAACAGCCACACATCTCTGCTTTTATTGTGTGTGACTGAATGACTGCAGACCGATGCTGCTGATGTGGTTGCAGAGGCCTGTTTGTAACAGGATGACATTCTAAGTGCTGCATCGATGCGACTTAACATTTGGTGTCCATGAATGTTTTTGTGTGAGTGTGTGTGTGTGTGTGTGTGTGTGTGTGTGTGTGTGTGTGTGTGTGTGTGTGTGTGTGTGTGTGTGTGTGTGTGTGTGTGTGTGTGTGTGTGTAATGAGGCATGGCTCAGCTCCAAGCTAGTGACTGGTGGGGCCTGCTAATTTGGGGCAGGTGTTAGCGATGTAGTCTCATGAGTGAGTGAACGCCATCACGGTGGTGCAGGAGGATGTAATCCACAGCCTCTCCAGCACATTTTTTTGCTTATCAATCTGGGCTTTTTTGCTTATCAATCTGGGCAATTTGAGAGCAGTAAAACCGTTGTATTAGTCAGTGATTTCACTTAATTTAGTCCTTAGTTGTAAAAATGAAAAGAAAACGACTCTGTAGTGTGAGCTATGAGAAGAAAATTAGATGTATCTGCGATGTTCCCCGACAGAGCAGCCCTGCAGCATAAAGACTTGTGTGCTTCTATCCGCTTGTGTTTATGGTATTTAGAGATATTGCTTTACAGTCATCAAAGCACCACTTAGTCCAGTGGTTCTTAACCTGGGTTCGATCGAACCCCAGGGGTTCGTTGAGTCACTCTCAGGGGTTTGGCAGGGGTCAAGACACACACAGTAGGCCATAGCCCGGATCACACTAGCAATGTCGGGCCGTTTTTGAGGCTATAGCCCGGATCACACTAGCAATGTCGGCTGCTGACAATTTGGCAACACACAATTTTTCTTTTCGCCGTGTTAGATTACAAATATTTTGTTGCTTAGTAAAAATTTGCATTTCTGAACTAGTATCTGAAAGGCAACAGCAAAAGTCAAATTGATTTACAGTAAATATTCATTGAGTTAAGTTTTTGTGTGAAATTCATGTTTTGTTGGTTTTGTTCTTTGAACACAGTGATTTTGTGTGCAAATGATGCATGGTTCATTTTGTGCACTAATAAAAAACATACCTATATGTTTGGAAGAAATCATATTTTATTTTTCCACTTACGAAGGGTTCGGTGAATGCACTGATGAAGCTTGCAGGGTTCAGTACCTCCAATAAGGTTAAGAACCACTGACTTAGTCCATACCATGCATTGGGAATGAGACAGCTCTCATACTTACTGCTCTGTATGCACTATTTGCATAGGCCTACATGTTTGTGCTGACTGGATGTGTTGGAGATGCTGCCTGTGCTCTGCTAGCTCTTATCTTCAGGTAGCCTCTCAGCTGAACAGGCCTGAACCTCCACTACACTCCCCACTCCACTCCACTCTCTCCCTCTCTTTCTCTCTCCCTCTCTCTCTACCTATGTGTAGTGTGCGTAGGCACCGTGCCTGTGGGT
Organism: Sprattus sprattus; assembly: GCF_963457725.1. Taxonomy (NCBI): domain Eukaryota; kingdom Metazoa; phylum Chordata; class Actinopteri; order Clupeiformes; family Clupeidae; genus Sprattus; species Sprattus sprattus. The sequence continues at coordinate 26,720,212 of NC_137914.1, forward strand.
GATGGTAAACTACGAGAGGCGAACTAAAGAGGCCAGAGTGTAGGAGGAGGCTGAGGTCTTTCATCCAGCCTTCACAGCACTAACTGAACCAGAAGTGGGCTGCATGTTCAGAGATGCCCTTCCCTTCGCCTCACTGCAGTAACTATAGAATACATATTCATGGGACACATTAATTACAGGGGGAAAAGAGTTTGACTCGACCTTGTGGAGGTAGAAAGAGGAGAAGATGGAGTGGTTGGAGAGAGAGAGAGAGAGAGAAG
>NC_137914.1:26727971-26732971 GCF_963457725.1 Sprattus sprattus
TGTGTGTGTGTGTGTGTGTGTGTGTGTGTGTGTGTGTGTGTGTGTGTGTGTGTGTGTGTGTGTGTGTGTGTGTGTGTCTCTGTGTGTGTGTGTGTGTGGCTCTGTGTTTGTGTGTGTGTGTGTGTGTGCGTGTGTGTCTCTCTGTGTGTGTGTGTGTGTGTGTGTGTGTGTGTGTGTGTGTGTGTGTGAGTGTGTGTGTGTGTGTGGCTCTGTGTGTGTGTGTGTGTGTGCGTGTGTGTGTGTGTGTGTGTGTGTGTGTGTGTTAAAGCGTGTGAAGGAGGCTGGAACAGTTCAGCGCTCATGGCCAGAGATCCAACCTGCTGAGACGCCCCACTGCCAAAGGCTGCTTAACTCGTCCTGTGTGCCTCTCCTATCCAGGACTCTTTCAGTGTGTTGTTTAGGTTTGCTTGTTTTCGCTGACTGAATAGTAGGCTCTGCGTGGAGGAAAGAACGTTTTTTCTCTTCATATAGGAGGCCTGTCTGTGATTCTCTGTCACTATAGATGTTTGTCTACAATTCTCTCTTTGTCTTTTTTATCCTCTGTCCATGTCTATGTGCCCTCTCCCTCCTCTCTCTTTCTCTCTATCTCTCTTTCGCTCTATTTTCTCTCTCTCTCTGTCTCCTGTCTCCGTTCTTTATTCTGTGCTGGGAAGCTGTGACACATTGTCATGTCAGCTTGAATAACTCTCCTGCCACTACATGAAAAAAACTCCCATAATTCCATGGTTCTACCTCTCCCTCCCATGGCCCTGCCACAACCACCTTAACCATCCCGCAGAGAGAAAAGAAAAAAGGGAGAAAGAGGGAGGGAAAAGAGAAAGAAAGAGGAAGAGTTAGAGGAATGATAGAGAGAGAGAGAGAGAGAGAGAGAGAAGGAGAGAGAGGGGAAAGACAGAGAGGGGTAGACATTGTGAGTGTGCCTAATTGATTTGTTCAGCTCAACTCTGGGTGAATGGCCTGACAGCGGGAGATAGCAGAGCCCACCGCCTGCCAGGGTGCCAACTGACCACGCTGACACATTCCCTCCAGCAAGGCATTATGGGAGGGCCAAACCGGGGCACATTCCTCCTCACCTCTCTCTCTCTCTCTCTCTCTCTCTCTCTCTCTCTTTCTGTCTGTTGTTTTACTTCTCTCTTCCTTTCTGTCTATCTCACGCTGTCTTTCTCTCTCTTTCTGTGTTTCACTCTTTCATCCCCTCTCTCTCTGTCGCTCTCTTTTTTCTCCCTTTCATTCTCTGAATGGAGTGTATGTAATAGACAGCTCTGTTGGTAGTGCAGTTGTGTGGTAGTGTGTGTAACATAGTGTGTGTAACATAGTGTGCGGTGTGTGTGTGTGTGTGTGTGTAGTGTGTTTACTGGCTGGCAGGTGATCCACTTTGAGCTGTGTGAGAGAGGCTGCCTGGCCAGAGGAGCTGCCAGTACATCCATCATGTGGAGAGGTCCACACCACACCGCAACACACTGCACCATCCACCTGCTGCTCTCTTCCCAAAGGAGTTATATGTGCCTCAGTGCCTCTGTGTGTGTGTGTGTGTGTGTGTGTGTGTGTGTGTGTGTGTGTGTGTGAGAGAGAGAGAGATGCATTGAGCAACTTGTGTTGTATGCAAGTGTGTGTTTCGAATACCTGCAAATATCTGTATGTATGGTTTTCTTTGTGGAAGTGTGTTTTTTGTGTGTGTGTGTGTGTGTGTGTGTGTGTGTGTGGTGTGTGTGTGTGTGTGTGTGTGTGTGTGTGTGTGTGTGGTGTGTGTGTGTGAGTGTGAATATGAGTGTGAGTGTGAGTGTGAGTGTGTGTGTGTGTGTGTGTGTGTGTGTGTGTGTGTGTGTGTGTGTGTGTTCCTCCTGCATGCCCCTTCAGGCCCTGTGGGCTCCAGATGAGTGTGTTTGGCAGCCAGTGAGACTGGGGTGAGGCCAGGTCCCAGGGCCATATGGACAGACTCAGCCAGTCTGCCCACCCTTAACTATTCGTGTGAGTGTGTGTGTATGTGTGTGTGTGTGTGTGTGTGTGTGTGTGTGTGTGTGTGTGTGTGTGTGAGCATCACTGAGTCCTTTCAGGTCCTTTTGCTTGTTTGTGTGCGCTTTTTATGCATTATTGAATGAGAACAAAAGCATAAAAAGTGGAAATGTAATCTTTTGTGTGACAGAAATTGCATGCATTAGTGTGTGTGTGTGTGTGTGTGTGTGTGTGTGCGTGTGTGTACATTAGTCACATGACAGGAAGGTTGGGACGGTCACTTGGCAGTGGGAGCCACAATCACTGCCACGCTAATTAAACAGCTGGTATTTATTCATGCATACCAGACTGCTTCATCTGAAGCCTAAAGCTTTCACACAGATGACAGTAAAATAGAGAGAGAGAAAGAGAGAGAGAGAAAGAAAGAAAAAAATATATTTTCTGATCAATCCGTATCAGCAGTTAAACACAAGTCCTCCAGAATCATTTATAGATATAGTGTTCTTCCCCGCACAGCCCCACTGATGGAGGAGGAGTCTGTTGCATGGGGTTGTGTTGATAACAGAGACGTTATAGTGAGATTGACAGGTCAACAAACCAATCAAGCCCCTAGCGAGCTGTTAACCTTGTGGGTAGTAGCATGCTGACATTAGATTGCTGGCTCAGACACCTCACAAATCCCCTTAGATGTATTTTTCAGTTACTATAACAGGGTTTTTACATTGTACAGCGTCTATTTCTCAGTAACTTTAAAAAAAATCAGAGCAAAAACAACTTTTAGGTACAAATACGACCATCTACGGAGTTTGGTCCACCATCTTTTTCTTTAGATGTGAGCACAAACGCGATCTGGTTGGCTATTGCCTGTGCTGTCGTATTAGCATGAAATGCGATTTTGATTGGCTGACTTGGCGTTGCCTCTCAAAAAGTTGAAAATGTTTCAACCTTCGCCACAAGCAATGCAACGCGACAGAACACAACGGAGCCATAACTCAGTTCGGCAATGGATGACGTCACCCCATTCAAAGTCAACGGGGATCCATCAACGATCAACGCATAGCAACGCAACCATGTGAGCCAGGCAGGCATAAGTCTCACACCCACACACTGGTGCACTGACCACTGCACCTCTCCCCAGCCCAACCCCCAGCAGCAGGAGCTCAGTTCTGTTTCCCCACAGCTGCACCCCATCCATTTAAACAGCTGGAAAACACTTCACCCTTCTCTCTCTCTCTCTCTCTCTCTCTCGCTCTCTCTCTCTCTCTCATTTCCAATGTTGATCTCTGTGTGTGTGTGTGTGACTGATTTTCCATTTCTTCCTAGCTCTCCACCTTTCTGTGACACTCACTCTCATTCTCTCTCTCCCTTTCTCTCTCTCCCTCGCTCTCTCTCTCTCTCTCTCTCTCTGTCTGGTGCTTCTTCTCTGGTGCTGATAATGACTGTAATGGATTAAGGTGAGGAGAAAAGGGATCTCCTGTGGGTTAATGAAGAGGGAGCCAGCTCCTGCTAAGTGCTTCTCATGTCCTACACCAGGTGCTGCCACTGTCCTCTTTAAGAAGAAAAAGGGCTCAAAAATAAGCTGTTGTTTCCATCAGAGCTCTTCACAGGTTGAGTGGGGTGTGTGTGTCTGTGACTGTTTGTGTGTGTGTGTGTGTGTGTGTGTGTGTGTGTGTGTGTGTGTGTGTGTGTGCATTTGTGTAAGTGGTGGGAAAACCATACTATCTGCTGCCTGTAATTTGGGAACTCGGAAAACATGATTGTTGCATTGTTTGTGTGTTGTGGAAGGTACTATCCAGGCAATACCACACCCTCATTCCACACACACACACACACACACACACACACACACACACACACACACACACACAGACACACACACACACACACACACACACACACACACACACACACACACACACACACACACACACAGACACACACACACACACACACACACACACAGACACAGTCAAAATCCATAACTCCCCTCCCACTGTCTGCACGGGTGCAGCTCTAACAGTGTGTGACCCAGGGTCATACCTGGCTCTCCGAGCTTACTTTGGAGCCCCCTGTACTGCTGTCACTCACACACCACAATCAGAGGTGTGATGCTGACCTCTCCATGAACTGCCCTAGCTCCATCTCCACCAGCCAACCAAAACCCACAATCCACTATCCACTAACTCATGCCCCAGCCATGCTTTCACTTAGGTCCTCTCCGAGTCGGCTCCTCAGCCTTGGGAGCCTCTGGCAAAGACAGATCAGCAGGCCCGTGTGTTTTGATGAGGTCATCATCGCGATATGCCTTAATCCAGTAAAAGCCTGCTGAGTCATCTGGCAGTAAGGGGCAGAGGAGGCAGGCTGAGTTTGGAATCTCATTTCAGGATGATTTATGTGCCGCTGTTTAATGTTCCCAGCACTGTCTCCCCTGATGGGCGTGATGCTTATTCCTGGTGATAAAATGTTGTTGTTGCTGTTATTGTTATTACTTTTTTTTGGCTCATACTGGTTTTCATGTATTGGTGGTCTCTCGTCCCTCAGCTGTTTAAATCAGTTACTCTGGCTGTTGGGCCCTGGTGTACTGGGTGGTAGCAGTAGCAGCAGCATCTATGGTGTGCTGTTGTGCTTTGAGGTGGCCCTGTTTGTCAGTGGTTGTGAGAGTGAGACGCGCGGTGCGGCGAGCTATAAATACACACCTGCGCTAGAAAGAGAGAGCAACCTGCAGCCCCCTCTTGTTAGCACACGGCAGAGACGCCTCCGATGGAGTCCCCTTCACCAATCACGCTAGCCGAAGACCCCCCCCCACCCACACACACACACACACACACTCACCTCTCTCTCACAAGCCCCAGCTCGAAACGTCTTAATTCAGCATCTCAGTCACAGCCGGCAAGGCTTTCTTTCCATTTTCCTTTTTTTATTTGGTTCTCCGCGTTGCTCCCCTTTCTGAAAGTTAGCCCTACGGCAATTAAGGGAGAGGAGTGAGGGATGGAGAGAATAAAGAGATGTAATTAAAGACACCATCATCTCTCTCTCTCTCTCTCTCT
>NC_137914.1:26737971-26753085 GCF_963457725.1 Sprattus sprattus
TAGCCCTTCTGAGTTTGCAGGTATGTATATTAATGGTAATGTTAATTGGGTACACATATGCAATACATTTCAATATAATGGGACCTGACCTAACATGAAACTCTGGTTTTGGCCCGCGGCCCTCCACTCCGATTAATATTTGGCCCCTGACGAGAAAGAATTTGGGCACCCCTGCTCTACACGTTGACGGCACACTACATTATCCATCAGCCCTCATCTCCACTTTCCCGTTTAGTGCTCTAAGTATCCGATCGCCCCTCTCTCTCAGACCATCCATGACGAGACCTGACAGAGAAGGAGAGATGAAGATGTCTCACCTCCTTATCTCTCCCATATCCACATCGTTCTGTCTCTCATGCATTCCTCTCTCCTCTCTCCTCTCTCCTCTCCTCTCTTTTCCTCTCTCCTCTCCTCTCTTCCTCTCTTCCTCTCTCCTCTCCTCTCTTTTCCTCTCTTCTCCTCTCTTCTCCTCTCTTCTCCCCTCCCCCCATGGTTGGCAGTCCTCCAGAGCCCTTTGTAATTACACACAGCATGCTCTGCCAGATTGAGGCATTACTTTACAGGTAATGCATAGCTACCTGATCCTGGGGTGAATGAGTCTATGTGAAGAGTGTGTGTGTGTGTGTGTGTGTGTTTGTGTGTGTGTTTGCGTGAGAAAGAGAGAGAGAGAGAGAGAGAGAGAGAGAGAGAGAAAGCCTGAGATGAAATGAGGAAAGCAAGGAAGGAAAGCAGAATGAAAACACTGATGTGGAGAGGAAGCTGAGTGAGCTGTGACCCATTGAATTGCACTGAAGTACCGTCATGTTATGTTAAGCGTGGGATACGAAGATATTCCATTTAAGTGAGATTAAAAGTGAAAGAGACATCATCATAGAAAGAGAGAGAGAGAGAGACAAAGGTGAAGGAAAGTAAGGAAGATGGAGACAGAAACACAGAGCAAGTGTTGGTGGTTATGTAGGTGAATATGACTGGAGGTGATGGTAGGCTGGAGAGATAGTGAGGTTGTGAGAGAGAAGAGACCAACCTGAGGGAAAGAGTCTGCCAGCTTTATTTATTATTGGCTTTGATAAACCCGTCCTGCTTGTCCCCCCCTCACTGGGCTCAAGCCATGGTCATCCCTCTCATCAGCCAGCCGTGCGCGGCCTCTCTCCCCAGCCTCCCGCCCCGGCTCAGGGAGCTTAAGGGGGAGTTGGCCATTATTGAGTTCCTGAGGAGTCTCTGGCCCGTCAGTGGCTCTGCCTGAGATCAGTATGCAGCGGTGGCCTCCACCCAGCTCCCCCTGCCAGCCTCATTGGTCAGATTCTATCACAGCCACCGCTGCTACTGTTAGTGCTGGTGCAGGAGGGTGGTGGTGGTTGTTGTTGGTAGGGTAGAGTAGAGGCAGAGAAGAGGGTGGTGGTTGTTGTTGGTAGGGTAGAGGCAGAGAAGAGGGTGGTGGTTGTTGGTAGGGTAGAGTAGAGGCAGAGAAGAGGGTGGTGGTTGTTGTTGTTGGTAGGGTAGAGTAGAGGCAGAGAAGAGGGTGGTGGTTGTTGTTGTTGGTAGGGTAGAGTAGAGGCAGAGAAGAGGGTGGTGGTTGTTGTTGGTAGGGTAGAGTAGAGGCAGAGAAGAGGGTGGTGGTTGTTGTTGGTAGGGTAGAGTAGAGGCAGAGAAGAGGGTGGTGGTTGTTGTTGGTAGGGTAGAGTAGCGGCAGAGAAGAGGGTGGTGGTGGTTGTTGGTAGGGTAGAGTAGAGGCAGAGAAGAGGGTGGTGGTGGTTGTTGGTAGGGTAGGGTAGAGACAGAGAAGAGGGTGGTGGTTGTTGTTGGTAGGGTAGAGTAGAGGCAGAGAAGAGGGTGGTGGTTGTTGTTGGTAGGGTAGGGTAGAGGCAGAGAAGAGGGTGGTGGTTGTTGTTGGTAGGGTAGAGTAGTGGCAGAGAAGAGGGTGGTGGTTGTTGTTGGTAGGGTAGAGTAGAGGCAGAGAAGAGGGTGGTGGTTGTTGTTGGTAGGGTAGAGTAGAGGCAGAGAAGAGGGTGGTGGTGGTTGTTGGTAGGGTAGAGTAGTGGCAGAGAAGAGGGTGGTGGTTGTTGTTGGTAGGGTAGAGTAGAGGCAGAGAAGAGGGTGGTGGTTGTTGTTGTTGGTAGGGTAGAGGCAGAGAAGAGGGTGGTGGTTGTTGTTGGTAGGGTAGAGTAGAGGCAGAGAAGAGGGTGGTGGTTGTTGTTGGTAGGGTAGAGTAGAGGCAGAGAAGAGGGTGGTGGTTGTTGTTGGTAGGGTAGAGTAGAGGCAGAGAAGAGGGTGGTGGTTGTTGTTGGTAGGGTAGGGTAGAGGCAGAGAAGAGGGTGGTGGTGGTTGTTGGTAGGGTAGAGTAGAGGCAGAGAAGAGGGTGGTGGTTGTTGTTGGTAGGGTAGGGTAGAGGCAGAGAAGAGGGTGGTGGTTGTTGTTGTTGGTAGGGTAGGGTAGAGGCAGAGAAGAGGGTGGTGGTTGTTGTTGGTAGGGTAGGGTAGAGGCAGAGAAGAGGGTGGTGGTTGTTGTTGTTGGTAGGGTAGGGTAGAGGCAGAGAAGAGGGTGGTGGTTGTTGTTGGTAGGGTAGAGTAGAGGCAGAGAAGAGGGTGGTGGTTGTTGTTGGTAGGGTAGAGTAGAGGCAGAGAAGAGGGTGGTGGTTGTTGTTGGTAGGGTAGGGTAGTGGCAGAGAAGACTGGACATATCTGACTGGTGATCTGTAGGTTCACTTCACATTTCACAGTTTCACAATTTAGTTTTCATGTGTCTAACTTTTTCAGTTATTTTTATCATACACACTATACTTTTGATGGAAGTGTGTGGGTGTGAGAGAGACACACACACACACACACACACACACACACACACACACACACACACACACACACACTGAAGGTTATTAGTGGAGCAGGGTGGGCTGGTGACCTGTGCTGTCATGAAGGCTGTGTGTACCCATCAGTCTGGCTTGACCCTCCTGTCTTGCCGTGTGACTGTGTGTCTATGTGCCTTTCTGCGTGTGTGAGTGTGTGTGTGAGCTGACCACAACCCTCCTTCGTTCTCTCTCCGTCTCCTTCTTTCTCTCTCTCTCTCTTCCACCTCCTATCCTGCATTGCCATCAGCACCAGTTTGCACCACTGATCCCACACCTCCCGCACACTACCACTCAAACAGGCCTGCTGGAGGGGACGAGTTCTGAGTCTCTATGTGTGTGCTTTTGTGTAGATGCGTGGATGTCCTTGCCCTGCATGAGTGCATGTGTAGAACATGTATGCATGTGAATATGCCTCTGCTTGTATCTATATATCTATATATATATATATGTGTGTGTGTGTGTGTGTGTGTGTCCTTGTGAGTGTGTGTGTGCGTGTGAAATGTGGTGTGTTGGTGGAGGCTGTGATTGCCTGTGAATGGTAATCTTTGTCTCTGCAGCGGGTGGGGCTCAGAGGAGGTGAGGAGAAGCCTTTGAAGTGGGTCTTTGTTGTGCTGCTGTGGAGTGGAGTGGAGTGGAGTGGAGTGTTTGTGCGTGCACACTGATTTCCACACAACTATGCACATCCAGGGCCAGTAGATTAAAGGCGCTTCAGGGTTGGTCAGTGTGTGTGCATGATGTCTCTGTGTGTGTGTGTGTGTGTGATTATGTGTTTGTGTGATTACAGTACAATTGCATGTGTCATAGCATATGTACATACTATGATTGCTTTGCCCTGTAGAGACTTGAGGCAGAGCCCTGAGGCAATGCATCTCTTTATGATTTATAATACCTGACTGAGGCTAAGCCAAATGTATATCCATAATATGCCCAACACATGTATATACATTTACACACCACAGGAGCATCAGTAGAACTCCTTTCCAGGCTGTTGTTCTGGGGCTCTTCTTCTCTCTCGCTCTTTCTTGCTCTCTCTATCCCCCCTTCTCTCTCTCCCCCCTCTCTCTATATCTCTATCTCCCTTATTTGTAGCTTCAGGCTTTAGCCTTTGTCTGGTATTATGTGAGTACCACACAACTCATAGATACCTAGTCATGACTCATTGTGTGTGTGTGTGTGTGTGTGTGTGTGTGTGTGTGTGTGTGTGTGTGTGTGTGTGTGTGTGTGTGTGTGTGTGTGTGTGTGTGTGTGTGTGTGTGGCTGGCGTGTTATGGTGTTATAAGAAAATAAGTGCTGCCAACAGGCTTTGCAGCGCTCTCTTTGCACTTTGCACTCTTTGCACTCTCTTGCTCTGGTAAGGCCCAGCCACTGTGTGTGTGTGTGTTAGGATTGCGTGTGTGTGTGTGTGTGTGTGTGTGTGTGTGTGTGTGTGTGTGTGTGTGTCAGCTTACATTACACAGTTCATAGTTTCACAGTTCATTAGAACTTGAACCAAGTCTTGGGAGTTTTTCTCATCTTTCCTCTCTTTCACATTCAGCTCTTTCCATTGTCTCATTTCCTTCTTCTTGACCCTAAACTGCCATTTCAATCATCTATCATCTTTTACTGAATTCAGTTACAAATGTACTTCCTTTGCACTAGGCTTATCATGCCTGTTATGTGTAGTGTAAATAGGTTTAAGTCTAATTCTACTTTTGTACACCAGCCATCAGTAAAGAGTATAGACGTCACATCTCCATGTGTAAGTGGTCAAGAGTATAGATCTAGACTAGTATAGATCTCCCCTGGTTTCAGTGCACATGAGGGGAATATGGCATGTGTAAGTGGTCAGTAGTTAAGCTATATGACAAGAGAGAGAGGGGGGCTGGTGAAGAAGAGACAACATAGACTTGGGCTGGGATTTAGCTAAATGCAAATGCATATTGATTTTATACAACAGTTCTACTGCCATTAAGTTGAGTTTGAAGACTCCAAATTGTGTTTCCATTCGTTTTCTTCGATTTTGTCTATTCATTCTCCACCCCAACACATAGTTACAACTTGATTTTTTCGGGTGTCAAGCGTTGCCAAGCAACGTATACTGTCACTGCCAAGTTGAGTCAGGAAGGCTATTTGTGCCCATGAATTTGTACACTTACCTGTCTTCACATTTCCCCTACTCCATTTGCTCCCTTTCCTCACTCCAAAACAGTCAAATGTAATGCTATCAAATCGCTGCCTGCCATTAAGCTCCTTCGCTCTGAAGGAATGGAATGTTGACTTTGTACAATTCAGTGGTTAAAGAAAAGATTTGAGAATGCTAACCGCCTCTGGCTGTGAAGAGTCTGAGTGAGGTTGTCCAGGATATCCTCACTCATGGAATGCCTCCTGTCCACTCAGATATGAATAAATGGTTGGACTGGATCTTACTGTTGTGTAACAGAGTACTGACGTGTAGTTGGTCATAAGTACATAAGTAGAGAGATCTCCCTGTCTCACTGCTCATGGGGAGATACAAGAAAAGTCACTTGATTTGTTTGGCACATCTACAAACAGGAAACACAGTGTTGTTTTTCAGTTGAGGTAAACAGATTGATAATAAAGCTAAACCAGAATAAAAGGAAATAAAAGGTATAAAAGTATTTTAGTGATAGAGCAAAATTAAAAGTGATATGAGTAAAATGAAAGAAAAGAAAAAAGAAAGATAAGCGAGCCTCACCATGTCTCAGTGGCCATGAGTGTGCTGGAGTATTGACAGCTCTGGATCAGTGGTCATGAGTTCATCCCACTTTGCTGGAGCTGTAGGAGAGGAACAGAGATCAGAGAGGCAGGAGACGGAGCCTGAAGTTGAGATGCTTTCATTCTACTCCCCGCTTTCTCTCTCAGCCCACAGATACACTCTCCACTCCGCCTGCTTGGATGGAGTTACTCTTCCCTCAGTGTGTTCCCTTGCTCTCTCTCTCTCTCCCTCCCTCCCTCCATCTCCCTCTCTCCCTCTCTGGGACCTCTGCCCAGTAGCTGTCTCCTCCTACCACACCTTTGATCATCACACTTCTACTCTTTTTACTTTCTCACTTCTGCACCCCCGGCTTTTTACTTTCTCCACCCTTCATACTGCCTCCTTCCATCTCTCCATCTCTCCCATCCTTCACTCCCCTCTCTCTTTCTCCCTCTCTTTCTTTTTCCCTCCATCTATTCCCACCAGGGAAATAAGTGCTGAGTCATCAGTGTGTCTTCTAAGATGTCTTCCTGCTATACCTCAGCCCCTGTGCTCAGGCCCAGAGTGTTCTCACTGGAGAAGGGGGTGATGAAGCAGCTGTGTGTGTGTGTGTGTGTGTGTGTGTGTGTGTGTGTGTGTGTGTGTGTGTGTGTGTGTGTGTGTGTGTGTGTGTGTGTGTGTGTGTGTGTGTGTGTGTGTGTGTGTGTGTGTGTGTGTTTGTGTGTGTGTATATGTGAGAGAATCAGCATTTGCGTTTATGTTTCTGCGAGTGTACACATGCTTGTGTGCGTGTGTGTGTGTGTGTGTGTGTGTGTGTGTGTGTGTGTGTGTGTGTGTGTGTGTGTGTGTGTGTGTCTGGCTCTATGTGTGTGTTTGTCTATCCTGTAGTTGAAGGATTAGGTTGTACGTTCTGAGGATGAACTGGTGTAAGGTAAGCAGTCTAGGAGAAGGAGAGTGGGAGTGACTGATGAGAGCAAGGGAGTAGAATCAAAGAGAAAGATAGAGAGATGGAGGAGAGATGGAGGGAGTGAAGGAGTACACTCAAAGAGAAAGATAGAGAGATGGAGGAGAGCTTGAGGGAGTGGAGGAGTAGAGGGACATAAACTGTAAGACAGAAACCCCCCCTACAGACAGATAAATGAAGCACGTCTGAGTGGGCCACAATACCTCTGCACATGTTTCACGTAAATGTATTCCTACTTAGAGTAATGTGCTGTTATTTTTGCAGCGGAATCCATTCTTTCTGTGGTGGCGGTGGTGGTAGGATAATTAAATCTAGCAGGGTACAGAGAGAAAGAGAGAGAGAGATGGGTTACTCTGTCACCATATATTTTTACAAGCTGTGGATAAATGAAGGCTCCCACTTCAGATAGAGGGGGAGGGGAGGGGAAAGGAGTTGATGGAAGCAGACACTTTCGGCACAGTTGGTTTTTCTCTCATCCTCCTTCTCCTCTCTCTTTTTCTCTTCTCTCTCTCTCTCGCTCTCTGCCCACCCCTCCCACCTCCACACTTACTAGTACAAACAGAACCAGAGAGAGGGGGAGGGGGGGGGGGGGGGGTGTAGGAACTCCACTGTAAGCTCTTTAAATACCTATTCCTATAGATAGAATATGTATGCATCAATAATGTATTCAGCTATTAGTCAGATTCAATTACTAAGAGTGTGCTGACTGCCTAGAACAACACACTGCTGTGTACACAGATTATTATCTCGTAACTTGTGTTTGTTCCAGACACATACATATATATATATATATATATATATATATATATATATATTAGTGCTGTCAAACGATTGAAATATTGAATCACGATTAATCGCATTTTTGTCAGAGTTAACTAGAAATGAATCGCGATTAATCGCAAATTAATTAATCGCACATTCTAAATGTCCTTTCAATAATTTTTTTCCATAATTTTTATTTTATTTTAATGCTCTTATCAACATGGAAGGTGGATTGGCTTGCTTTATGCAATGTTTTATTTAATTGAAAAGCAACATTGCCAAACAGGGCGGTACAAAATAAAATTATAAAGTGCACACTTCAGATAAACAAGGACTCAGCCTATAGTGCAGTTAAACCATGGCTTAATATTTTCTTTTTTTCAAGTTTGAACATAGAAGTCAAGCCTCTTATTTCAAAATCAATGAACCGTTACAGTTAGGTTACCAATAAAAGGTAAGCCTACTACTTATGTGCTTTCAGCCAGCTGCCTGTTGACATTTTCAGACCACAGTGATGCTCGCTTCTTTTGCACAAGACGACTTTTAAAGGTAAACTTTCTATTCAGAAGCTTTTTATCATCCATTTCGCCGTATCGCTCTCACCATTCACGCAAACGTAACGTTAGCCTACTACACAGTTTGGAAGGGCAAAAACAACGTTAAAGGCACCCAGTGCAACTTTCGAGGCTTAAAAATAAACATTCAATTTCTAGTCTTTTTTACCCGTAGTAAGTTTCAATAACTCCATACCATTACATATCGACATTCAAGGAGCAAAGATGAGACGTCGTTGTGTGGTGAGAACTGAGAGATTTTCTATCAGTTATAACCACACGTTAATCGCGCGATAATTTTTTTTTTCAGATTTTGATTTGTTGTAATTCATTTCTGATTATCCATTTTCCACCCCCAAAAAATAGTTCCATCCACAGTGTTCAACATTAAGTGTTACCAAGCGAAGGAGACTGCCAGTAGCATCAGAGAGGCTCTTTGTGCAATCACACCCACCTGTCATTACGTTACATGTTTATTTGTACATTTCCCTGACTCCATTTGCTCCCTTTCCTCACTTGAAAATGATCAAATGTGACATTAAAAAACTGTTGCTTCCCATTCCGCCCTTCTCTCTCGGGCGTGCACATTTTAAGAATGAATGGAATGTTGATGTGATAGAATTCAACGGAGTATATGAAGCACGGAGTGATTAGCAGCAGTGGAGAGTCCAAATGGGGATGTGCCAGGATATCACTGCTCATGGAATGCCTCTTCTCCAATCAAAAGTCCATTGTTTGACCGGATCTAGTTGTGTATGAATGATCACATATGAGATATAAAGTACATTACTTCAAGTAGATTAAAGGTAAGAGGATTTGTATTGTGATAGCATGAGTTTGAATATCTATGTGCATTTCCTGACCAGAACTCTAGGCAGACGATGCTCTGTTTTTCAGTGAGATACATAGCAAGACAAACAGGCAGAAAAATGGACAGAGAGAGAGAAAGAGGGAGTGAGAGAGCGAGAGAGACATACAGAATAAAAGGAAAAGAGAGAGAGGCTGGCAGAGAAAGAGAGGGCCTGGGCTTCCCATAACCATCCCATTACAATGTGAGAATTCCACAGTGGGAAGTGGTTTGGCACCAGAGAATCAGAAAACAGGACTGAGCCACCACGTTCTTCCCCAGCCAGAGAGAGAGAGAGAGAGAGAGAGAGTGTGTGTGTGTGTGTGTGTGTGTGCATGTATATACACATCTGCAGAAAACCAAGAAAGACGGGCAGATCACACAGTGTGTATGTGTGTGTCTGTTTGTCTGTGCGTGCGGGTGGTGTGCATCTGCGGGCGTGCGTTTGTGTCTTTCTATGTGCGTGTGTGTGTTTGTGTGTGTGTGTGTGAGGACCAGGGAGCAAGGCCCTGCTGACAGCCAGCTCCCCAGCCAGACCAACCTCCACTGGGCCTCACACAGAGCCATACAGCCCAGCCACAGCCACAGCCACAGCCACAAATGATGGCTGTGCAGCAGCAGTGATTTGAATGGCTAAACCCCAGGCTAAACCCCAGGCGAGCTGAGATGGGTTTGAGCAGAGCAGCAGGTGTGCATGTCCAGCAGGGTAGTGATTGACACCCATTCTGTACCTGTGTGTAGATCTGTGTTATAGTTCAATTGGGTCGTGTGTGGACACCATGACACCTTTCATTGTTGAAACAGGCTGTTTTGTATCAGTCTGTGATCAATTCTGTACTGGCAGTGTGTGTGTTTGTGAGTGTCCGTGTCCGTTTTTTGCATACATGTTTGTGTATGCATGAAAGATGTGTGTGTGTGCCTATGATTATGAGTATTGGATATTTGTCTGTGTTTGTCCGTGTCTATATTGTGTGTGCATACGTGTTGTGTGCGAGCGTGTGTGTGGTTGAGTCAGAGTGTAAGTGTGGGTGTTTAGTCGTTTAGGTGGTTGAGCGGTGCTGGCTTGCCTCTGGAGGGGCAGATTGAGGAATGTGAGCGGGGAAGGGGGGTGAGAGAGAGGGGTGATATGGATGAGTTGGGGCCCTAGATGGCTGTGGCCCATAAGCTCCCTGAAACACTGAGGTGCAGGGGGTGATTTAGCGTTTCTCATCGTCTGCTCTGGGAGCCAATGGCAGCCCATTCATCCTCATGTCACCGCTTGTGCCTCATCAGCAGTGTGTGTGTGTGTGTGTGTGTGTGTGTGTGTGTGTGTGTGTGTGTGTGTGTGTGTGAGTGAGTGAGTGTGTGTGTGTGTGTGTGTGTGTGTGTGTGTGTGTGTGTGTGTGTGTGTGTGTGTGTGTGTGTGTGTGTGTGTGTGTGTGTGTGTGTGTGTGTGTGTGTGTGTGTGTGTGTGTGTGTGTGTGTGTGTGTGTGTGTGTGTGTGTGTGTGTGTGTGTGTGTGTGTGTGTGTGTGTGTGTGTGTGTGTGTGTGTGTGTGTGTGTGTGTGTGTGTGTGTGTGTGGATATCTATCTGTGTGTATGTCTTTCTGTGTTTATGAGTGACTGTATTTGACTGTGTATTTGTGGTTGGTTGTGTGTGTGTTTGTGTGTGTGTATAATATCCACCTGTTTGTGAATGTGCCAATTGTGACAGTGTAAAAGTGTGTGTGTTAGCAGTTGAGAAATGAAGCCATCAGTGCGGGAAGTCCAGTGCTGCATGTGATGAGCTGACTCTCAGCAGGCGTCCATCTTCCCATCAGCCCTGGCTTCTCCCTGAGGGAGGGAGTTTATGATAGCTGCCTCCTCGGACCGGCAGGGCTGCTTATAGGAGTCACAACTGGATTTATGAGTGATTGTTTGGCCCAGGGGAGGGAATGTGTGTGTGTGTGTGTGTGTGTGTGTGTGTGTGTGTGTGTGTGTGTGTGTGTGTGTGTGTGTGTGTGTGTGTGTGGGTGTGTGTGTGTGTGTGTGGGTGTGTGTGGGTGTGTGTGTGTGTATGCTTATAGTTGAGATGTGTTTGGGCTGGCCTTTGAATGCCTGCTGTTGAAGCTGTGTTTGTTAATGTGTTTCTACATGTGTATGTGTGTGTTTGTGTACATTTGTTTGCATCCTAAGTATCTGAGTTTGTGTATATGTGTGTGTGTGCGTGTGTGTGTTTATTCTGTATGGGTGTATGTGTGTGTGTGTGTGTGTGTGTGTGTGTGTGTGTGTGTATATGCGGACAGAGGGGCAGCTCCACAGGGGGTTCTCACACACCCTTTCACCAGAGCTCGTTAGTGTCAGCGCTGAACCGGCTGTGAGGAGAGAAAGACAGAGAGAGGAGAAGGAGGAAGAGGGAAGGAGATGAAGGGAAAAGAGAAAGTGATACAGAGAGAGAGAGGAAAGGGTAGAGAGATAAAGAAAGTGTTATAGAGAGAAAGAGAGGGAGGACAGCTGTTCTCATTCAGCCTTCCGTGTCCTCTTGCATCTGTCCTCCATGTAGTTAAACATTGCTCATCTGTCACTGGGAATGTGCCTACATCAAACGCTGTTAACTCAACATGTACCCTGAATCTGTGTGTGAAGAAGTGTGTGGCTGCGCATGTTTTCACGTGTGAGATTTGCACACATCTGTGTGACTGTGAGTGCATGTGTCATATGCAGTGTGTGTCTATGCACATTTGTATTTGTGTGTATGGGCATATTTCACACATTTTTGTGACTGTGTGCGTGTTTATGAAGTGTGTGTCTCAGTACTTGGGTGTGTGTGCGCAGACAGAAATGCCACTGTGTGTGTGCATGTTGTTGTTTCCTTGTGGCTACGTGTGTGTGTGTGTGTGTGTGTGTGTGTGTGTGTGTGTGTGTGTGTGTGTGTGTGTGTGTGTGTGTGTGTGTGTGTGTGTCAGCCCCTCAGTCATTATTACCCTGTCAGGGGGATCAGCCACACAAGGATGTCTTTTCCTTCAGCACAGGCGCCTACGGGGGGGAGGGTGAGGATGGAGACGGGGAGAGAAGTAGAGAAGTGAGGTGTGAATATGGAGGTGTTGGAGGGAAGATAGAACCCACAGAAGATTCTAGAAGCTTCTCGCAGCCGATGAAGCACAGATGGTTGGGTGGAAGGTGACAGAGCAGATGATTGACAAGTCAATTTGAGTACACTTCCCTCGCAGTAGAAAGCAGAGCGCTGACGGTGGTGAATCAGGAACAGGGGAGCAGATTAGCGATGACAGACAGGCCAACAGTGATTCGGTGGAGACCGCTATAATAAACATGTAAGGCTGTTAGCTGTGCGTGGGAGTAAACGAAAACACTTTATGTTAAATCTTTATGTCTAAATGTTTGTCTTTATGTCTTAAACTGCTGTTGGGCCCTTGCGCATGGGCATCATTGTACAGACCTAGGAATTCCATCCTATTGGCACAGTCAGTAAAGAAGAAAAGCTATCGGCTCAGATTTGGTGTTACGGTTAGGGTAAGGGTAGCTGACGGGTACTTGACAGTTAGTTCACCATTAAATGATTCTTAGATATTTCTTAAACAGTGACTGTTACTTGACTATCTGATAATGAAGCGAAAGGAAGCATCACTAAAAATACCTCCAGGGCCGTACCTTCCCCTCTGTCTGTCTCTCCAGCCTCAGCACCCCTCAGACCAGTCAGTCCTCCATGGGTGGCACTGGAGAAGAAGATGGCTCTCAGTTGACCTCCTCTGGTAGTGGAGAGGATTAATAAGTTATAGTGAGGTGGAGATGGAGGAGGTGGTGGATGATTGGAGGGGAAAGGAGGAAAAGAGGGGAGAGTGATGACTCGATGGGGGGTGGTGGAGTGTGGAAGGAACACACACACACACACACACACACACACACACACACACACACACACAGTCTGCAGGGGGCATGCTAGTGAGCGATATTCTGAATTTCATCACTTCTTATATAAGCCCAAGGCTACGAGTAATGCAGTGTCGATTAAAAGGATGGGCCACACAACAGCCCTCCATGACAGCCTGTGTGTGTGTGTGTGTGTGTGTGTGTGTGCGCGTACGTGTTTGTGTCTGTGAGAGGTAGAGTATTTTAAATAGTTTTTATTAAAAATATAAAGCCAATCCATACAACCAGTTGAAAAGCCATCCTCCAAAACCAAGGCAAATTCACACCAAAGATTTGTGGCGAAATGAAAGTGTTCCAGACCGTCGCAGAGGCGAGATGGAGCGGTGTGAAATAAACGTTGCAAGCCCTTGGATGCAGTTGCAAAAGATTTGCTGTGTGAAATCACAGTTGCAAGGTTTTAGAACGCTTGTACCTCACGGCTTTGGTGCTGTCACTCAGTCAGTCAAGAAACAGAGTCATGGCAGTTTTGATTAGATGAGAAAGAGGACTATCATGACTGAACAACAGCAGTCAAAAAGTCAATACAAAGTCACAACTGACTGTTTGCTAGTCGGCTAGTTGGTTTATGTGTGGCTACAATTATTGGTGTAACAAAAGTGTTGTTATGGAAACGCTGCTGCTGTTGCATAATGTCCCAGCAGTCTGAACCCCCAGTTTAAGAACACTTTGTTGCCGCCTCCCTCCACCCAGAAAAGTGAGAGGGGGAAAAGGGTTAGGATCAGCACAAGTGTGATAACAGGTGTGGCTCTCTCACCCTCTCTTTCTTTCTCCTTTTCTCTCTCCCTGTCTCCATCTCTCCATCTCTGTCTTCTTCTCTGTGGGATGTGGATCCTGTTTCGGTGGTACCAAAGTGGCTCAGTGTTGGCCTCTAGCCCGCCTTCAGTTTCCCACATCATTCCCCTGGAGGCACACACTCACCTTCCCTTTGGTTTTTACTCTCACTCTCTCTCTCTCTCTCTCTCTCTCTCTCTCTCTCTCTCTGCACCCCCCTACACTCACCTTCCCTTTGGTTTTTACTCTCTCTCTCTCTCTCTCTCTCTCTCTCTCCTCTCTCTCTCTCTCTCTCTGCACCCCCCTACACTCACCTTCCCTTTGGTTTTTACTCTCTCTCTCTCACTCTCTCTCTCTCTCTCATCGTCTCTCTCTCTCTCTCTCTCTCTCTCTGCACCCCCCTACACTCCACCTTCCCTTTGGTTTTACTCTCTCTCTCTCACTCTCTCTCTCTCTCTCTCCTCTCTCTCTCTCTCCTCTCTCTCTCTCTATCTCTCTCTCATCTCTGCACCCCCCTACACTCACCTCCCCTTTGGTTTTTACTCTCACTCTCTCTCTCTCTCTCTCTCTCTCTCTCTCTCTCTGCACCCCCCTACACTCACCTTCCCTTTGGTTTTTTACTCTCTCTCTCACTCTCTCTCTCTCTCTCTCTCTCTCTCTCTCTCTCTCTCTGCACCCCCCTACACTCACCTCCCCTTTGGTTTTTACTCTCTCTCTCTCACTCTCTCTCTCTCTCTCTCTCTCTCTCTCTCTCTCTCTCTCTCTCTCTCTCTCTCTCTGCACCCCCCTACACTCACCTTCCCTTTGGTTTTTACTCTCTCTCTCTCTCTCTCTCTCTCTCTCTCTCTCTCTCTCTCTCTCTCTCTCTCTCTCTCTCTCTCTCTCTCTCTCTGCACCCCCCTACACTCACCTTCCCTTTGGTTTTTACTCTCTCTCTCTCTCTCTCTCTCTCTCCTCTCTCTCTCTCTCTCTCTCTCTCTCTCTCTCTCTCTCTCTGCACCCCCCTACACTCACCTTCCCTTTGGTTTTTACTCTCTCTCTCCTCTTCTCTCTCTCTCTCTCTCTCTCTCTCTCTGCACCCCCCTACACTCACCTTCCTTTGTTTTTACTCTCACTCTCTCTCTCTCTCTCTCTCTCTCTCTCTCTGCACCCCCCTACACTCACCTTCCCTTTGTTTTTACTCTCACTCTCTCTCTCTCTCTCTCTCTCTCTCTCTCTCTCTGCACCCCCCTACACTCACCTTCCCTTTGGTTTTTACTCTCTCTCTCTCTCTCTCTCTCTCTCTCTCTCTCTCTCTCTGCACCCCCCTACACTCACCTTCCCTTTGGTTTTTACTCTCTCTCTCTCTCTCTCTCTCTCTCTCTCTCTCTCTGCACCCCCCTACACTCACCTTCCCTTTGTTTTTACTCTCACTCTCTCTCTCTCTCTCTCTCTCTGCACCCCCCTACACTCACCTTCCCTTTGTTTTTACTCTCACTCTCTCTCTCTCTCTCTCTCTCTCTCTCTCTCTCTCTCTGCACCCCCCTACACTCACCTTGCCTTTGTTATTTTTACTGTTTTCTCTCTCTCTCTCTCTCTCTCTCTCTCTCTCTCTCTCTCTCTCCTCTCTCTCCTCTCTCTGCACCCCCCTACACTCACCTTCCTTTGGTTTTTTTACTGTTTTCTCTCTCTCTCTCTCTCCTCTCTCTCTCTCTCTCTCTCTCTCTCTGCACCCCCCCCCCCCCCCCCCATACACACACACACACCACATACACTCGCTTCCCTTCGCTT
>NC_137914.1:26758285-26770785 GCF_963457725.1 Sprattus sprattus
CACACGCGCACACACACACACCCACACACACACACACTCACTCACTGTGTGAACTGACTGCAGGCTGTTTCAGAAAGTATTCATACACATGACATGCAGAGCTAATTGTCGCTAGGGTGGGAAAACAGTGCCAACCTCAGTGCAGTACTTCCACATCCTCTCCCAAGCCTGCTGCTGACACCTCTCTGCAATGTGAGACATGCCAGTCTCTATGAAGAACACTGCCACACACACTCTATCCCACACCCCTACACACTCATGTCTGTGCCATTCTCTATGAAGATAACGGCCACACACACTGTCTATCCCACACCCTTACACACTCATGTCTGTGCCATTCTCTATGAAGAACACTGCCACACACACGGTCTATCCCACACCCTTACACACTCATGTCTGTGCCATTCTCTATGAAGAACACTGCCACACACACTGTCTATCCCACACCCTTACACACTCATGTCTGTGCCATTCTCTATGAAGAACACTGCCACACACACTGTCTATCCCACACCCTTACACACTCATGTCTGTGCCATTCTATATGAAGATAACGGCCACACACACTGTCTATCCCACACCCCAACACACTCATGTCTGTTTTGAGGGTCACCTCTCACCAAGACAGAAGCATTCACTGCAGCATGTAGTAGGTGAAGGTAAGTACGCTCACATGTACTGCCCTACAAAGCAAAAAGGCAGTAACTGCACAGAGCACTAAACTGAGAAAAATGACCTTAAAGTTATCTTGTTGTCCAGCCCAAGTAGCTGTAGGTAGATTATTGGACATGAGGCAGTATTGTTACTCCATATAACCTTATTCTTTTCAGATATTAGTAATTGTATAATTTTTTGTATTTTACCCCCTTACAGTAATGGCGTTTACTGCCTTTTTGCTTTGCTTTACTAGCAGTTTTTGTAGTTACTGTACAAACACCCAACAATTTTCTCCAAAACGACATACATTTGAGATGAGATGTTTTGTTACATGACAAAGAATGCTTTGAATGTTACAAAAAACACAATAACTCATTTTCGCCGAAAAATGCAGTTACTGCCTTTTTGCTTTGTAGGGCAGTGTAGTGTTCCCAAGGAAAAGGTCATCAGACCCTGACTGAAGACTTACTACCAACCCATGCTGTATCAGTATATAGTATACTACATATGTACTCCAGCACTTAGTTATTTGTGTGCAGTATGTACTAGGGATGCGTACCGGTACGCCGGACCGGTTCAGGACTTGTAAAAACGTTTAGGTTCAGGTCCAGAAAAACCGAAACCCCAGTGATTCGGTACTGGACTTGTAAAAAATCTAGCACTCACATACTATATCCTACTATATTTTCCTTCTAGACCACCTTGAAATTCGCGGTGGAAAAAGACATTCCTATACCGTTACGCACCCGGACCGAAATGTCACGCAGATTTCGGTGCCTGAGCCGATTTAAATAAATAACAGCAACAAATCATGCAGCTAAATCTTGAAAACTTATGTAAAATGTTGTCTTATAAACATGAATTATTTCAGGCTGCAACATGAAACACAGGGGCTGCTTCCAAAACAGTAGAAAACTAGCGATAGCTAACTAGCAGTAACGTTAGTGGTGTAAGTATGATTTGTATGAATTATTTTGTATTTTTTTGCCAGGCAGATTTCGTGGGGCACATTTACAACTGCCCTAGCTCCCACTATAAACGTTGTCCTGTGTCGCTCATTGGTGTTTAGCAACAGTCGTATGACAATGAAGAGCAGGCAGCATGTCACAGAACAAGAACAAACAGAGCTAGCCATAAACCTTTTAACAGAGAAAATACCGAAAGGTAAACGGTCAAAAGTGTGGCTGTATTTTGCACAAAAAGATTCAAACATGGCGACGTGCAGCAAATGCAACACAACAATTGCGTGTAAAGAGGAGAGAAGGTCAACAGCAAATCAGCAACCTCAGACTGACAAATAAACGGAGATCACAGCAAAACGTATAATAGTCTCTTAAAGGGGCAGTGCACATTTTCTCGTACTCAGTGTGTTCAAGTAAAAAGATTAACTATAAACAGATAGAAAAAAATCGATATAAACAAATCAGAAATGGTGAAATTTCATTAAAATAAATAATACAATACAAACAAAATAATACATTTTTGACTCCAAAGGCAAATATGCTCATATTTTTGCAAAATAAGTTTGAAGCTGTAGAGTGTGTGTGTGTTTTTTGTACTTATTTATATTTATTTAAGTAGACTTTAAACTGTTGTTTACAGTTAATATAATGTTCATAGTTTGAAGTAAAAAAAAAAAAGCTGTATTTTGAAGCCAAATGTTTTGTATGTATTTATATTAATAGTATACTTTAAAGAGTTCATATATTCAAATATGCCATGGGTTCGGGTCCGGACTTATTAGGTCCGGACCTGAACCTAAACCTCTGGATTCGAATTCGGACCTGAACCTGAACGTGGGTTTAGGTATGCATCCCTAGTATGTACTTATTTCGTCCTTACGCGGTCGTTCCTTTTGGTTCTGCTAGTTTGAGACACCGCCTCTGGTGTTCTCTGGCTATTTGTCTCTTTCGGATGAAATTTTAAATATTTATGTACGCGTTGGTTTATTGTTTTATGTCTGATATCTGGCACAATCTATCTGTGAGTCATTTATCTTCTGAAATAGCCTGAGTAAATTCAGGCAGCCTGATAGCATCAGTGACATCCAGACGGAAGGACAACTCAAAGACATAAATACGTCTAGGAGGACTACTTGAAAATGAATACAGATGGATGGAAAAGCAGTGAGGGAAGGAAGGTGGGAGGGAGCGGGGGAGAGAGAGTGAGAGAGAAGGACGAAGGGAGTGGAAGGATAGAAGCCCGGTGTGTAAAATGTTATTATGTGTCTCTCGCTGTGGCGGCGGCGACGGCCAAATGACATCACTGTGCTTTTTAAAAGCCTGTCGTCAAACAGCAGTCTGCTTTTATCTTCCTCCCCTCTAAAACGTCTCTCTGACTATCGATTTCTTTTCTTTTTTTTTTCTCCCGTTGTTGTGAGAGTCCTCAGCTCAGGTCTGCCCTGTCCTGGTGGCTAGGAGACAGGCCTGACCCAGAGTCAGTGTGTTGGATGACGCCCCTGTTAGGTGTCTGCCTCACTACTGCGTTTGAGCTGCTCTGAGGTCAGAGGTCATGATAGAAATAGGCAGATGAGGAAATGAATGAGTTATATGTGTGATTGACACAGGAGAGACCAAAGGGGAGGTGTGTTATAAATATGGCTTTGATCCTACTTTTGCATATTCATCTCTGGCCTAAACACACATCACACACACACACACACACACACACACTCTCTCTGCTTCTTTCTCACACACACACACTCTCTCCTTCTCTCTCACCCTTACACACACACACACACACTCGCTCTCTTTCCTTCTCTTACATACACACACACACACACACACATTTACATCCTCTCTCACAGATGGCAGATGGTTTGACAGGTGCATAAGATGGATCTTTGAATAGCATCCTTTCAGTGATTCTAACGTTTCACGTAGATGTGACTAGAAGCTGCAGTGAAGCGGTTGTAATTAGTTTACATCAAAGCCTTCAGTATGGCACGGATTCACTCAGAACCACCCCCCACCCCTCACTCTAACACACGTAAATGCATACTATCTTTATCTGTTTTACATAACTACAATGTCGATCGTTATATACCAGATACACTCTCTCTCTCTCTCTCTCACACACACACACGCACACAAATACACACACATGCACACGTATACATTTATACCTCTTATTGTGTGTGCTATTGACAGTGGGCTTCAGAGAATTGTGGTTGCAGTGTGTGATTGTGTTTGACAGTGTAGGAAGAAAAGAAGTGCTGCTCCAGCAGTCCAACGGCGGTGAAATATCACAATCACAGAAGACGCTATATCTCATGTCAGAGAGAGGGGGCAACAGAGAGGGAGAGGGAGAGAGAGAGGGAAGGAGGGATGAGAGAGGGAGGGAGGGAGAGAGAGAGGGAGGGAGGGAGGGAGAGAGAGAGGGACGGAGGGAGAGAGGGAGGGAGAGAGAGAGGGAGGGAGAGAGAGAGAGACAGAGGAAGAGAGAGACGGAGGGAGGCAGAAAAGATATGGGAGATAAGGAAGATGAGAGACAGAAGATATGATGTGGAAGGAAGAGAAATAATGATGGTACTTTGTTGATAGTGTAGAGCTAGTGCTACATCTGCAAATCTATGGAGGTCCTTCTGAGCATAGGTTGCCTCGTCCTGACGCTGAAAGACCATCTGAGCCACTCATAGATCACTCTCAGCTCACTCTGTCTTGAGCTTGAATTAGCATTCATTCACTTATTAAGGGAATGCTGGCTGAACATCATAGACAAAGTTGGGAGTTTTAATGAGTGTGTTTATTTGACTTCAGAGGGAATCAGAACCGCTCCAGTAGCATGGCTAGCACCACACTGAACACTAGTAGAATTAGAACCGCTCCAGTAGCATGGCTAGCACCACACTGAACACTAGTAGAATTAGAACCGCTCCAGTAGCATGGCTAGCACCACACTGAACACTAGTAGAATTAGAACCGCTCAAGTAGCATGGCTAGCACCGCACTGAACACTAGTAGAATTAGAACCGCTCAAGTAGCATGGCTAGCACCGCACTGAACACTAGTAGAATTAGAACCGCTCAAGTAGCATGGCTAGCACCGCACTGAACACTAGTAGAATTAGAACCGCTCAAGTAGCATGGCTAGCACCGCACTGAACACTAGTAGAATTAGAACCGCTCAAGTAGCATGGCTAGCACCGCACTGAACACTAGTAGAATTAGAACCGCTCCAGTAGTATGGCTAGCACCACACTGAACACTAGTAGAATTAGAACCGCTCCAGTAGTATGGCTAGCACCGCATAGCCTGACGATGTCATACTCATAATTCTAGTCAGAATATGAGTCTGAGACCGGACCACTGGGCTGTGATTATGGGGCGTGTTTCAACGAACCAGGAAAGAAAATTCCTCTTCGCTGAATTGGATACCTAGAACCAATCAGAGCAACGTAGTATTATTACCATCTGATAGGTTAAACTTTTACCTGATCCCGTAGGAAGGACGGCAAAAACATCTTTTCAATCGACAAATGCCTTGATCGCGTTTCTCTGTTCCTCTTTCAAAATGAATGCGCTGTCAATATCTGTTGAGATATGCCTGCTCACGTTACTTAATTAGCACTCAAGGCTAGAAGCTACCATTAGTTTTAATGTTTTTTTTTGTCTACGCTGTTAGCATAACCTTTCAATAATGGTCTAGAGTGCATAAGTTAAGACCTACAATCCTAGGCAACATTGGTGTTGCGTATACACAACTAACCGAGTCAATGTAGACATAAAAAAAAGTCGTGTAGATACCTTAAATCATATCAAATATGTCCCACTAAGCTCCCGAGACGGCGCCATCTTTGTTCGATGTATACCGGTATTCTATCTATGTCTGTCCATCAACGTATAAAGCCCGCCCTTACAATTTGAATGGCCAGATCCCTTTTCGGGGCCGTTTAAACCCTCCCAACTAGCTCGACTCCAGACTGAATCTCCCAGACCAAAAATGTTGTGGGCGGAGTTCAGGCTGGTATCCAGGCTAAGCACCGCACTGAACACTAGTAGAATTAGAACCGCTCAAGTAGCATGGCTAGCACCGCACTGAACACTAGTAGAATTAGAACCGCTCCAGTAGCATGGCTAGCACCGCACTGAACACTAGTAGAATTAGAACCGCTCCAGTAGCATGGCTAGCACCACACTGCACTAACAGAGCAGCTGAAGCCCCATGTCTGTGTGCTGTTTTGTTGGTGGTCTTCCCTTCCGCTCCCTGCTCCCCTGCCCCGCGCCCCCGCCTGCTGTGGGTAGTTGTTGGGGTAACTGAGTTGATCTGAGCCGTGTGGCTGCACAGGCGGGTGGTCTTGTAGCTCCTTTATTTTCCCCAGGGTGCATTAAGCCACGGGGGCCACGCTTTGACCCACACAGGCACCCCGACCTCTGGGGCTGCCCACCCCACAACCACACTGCACTGGCCTGGGGAGATATTCCGCATGGTTGCTGGGGGAAACGATTAGTCTGTACCTCTCTCTCTCTCTCTCTCTTTCTCTCTCTCTCTCTCTCTCTCTCTCTTTATCTGTGTGTGTGTGTGTGTGTGTGTGTGTGTGTCTGTTTGTGTGTGTGTATGTGTGTGTGTGTGAGTGTGAGTGTGTGTGTGTGTGTGTGTGTGTGTTTATGTATGTATGTGCTTAAATACATACATAAATACTAGGGCTGTAACGATATTGGATCGAACCGAGAAATCGCGATACTCTGGGCCACGAACCTGCATCATGATGCGAGGAGGCGCAGTCTCTGTCACCATCTCAGGTTCTAAAACATAAAATTCACACACCCAGCGACTGTCAAAAATGAAAGCTAGATTGGCTTGGGGTGGAGGAGGACGTCGACGAAGAAGAGAAAAAGACCCGGTTTTGTTTTCAAGGCATGTCGGAAATGTGGAGTTGCCCAAATCATTGTCAAACCAGCACAGGCAAATTCTTCTGCTGACTCCATCAAGGGGAGCGAAAACATTCAGAAATACATGGCATTTCGTCACCAAGCGCCAAGCAACACGCATCGCCTACGGTGAATGATAACTAGTAATAATACTTTTAGAAATGATTAAGTTCGGTTAAGCTAGTTTAATGTTAGTTAGCTAACGTTAGCTATCTCTGATAGTGCGTTGGCTACAAAGGCTTGCTTGCAAGCTAGCTAACTAGTCTAATCTGTTCCTGTAGGCCTACTATGGTACGTACATGGTTAAAGGTAACACAAAAATCCATAAATATAATGTGTTATTATTATTAAAAAAAGAAAGATAAAAAAACGATTGTTAATAGTTGTTTAAATTTGGTTTACCTTTAATAAGATTGTATAACCACAAATAAATAATAATACAATTGATTATTATTGCCATTTGATGACAATTGTTCATATACTGTAAGCCTAAATAAGTGTGTCTAAATGATTCACAAGACGGTCCAGGGGGTAAACTTTCATTTGAGACCAAGATTGTGCTTCTACCAGTTTGGGTTCATGTGTAGTAAACCTTTTGATTACAGTATACATTTTGGGTAACCAAAGGTATTTTTTGGAGTCTCCAAACGGACTGTGACCAAAGCGCATGGACATAATCATTACAAAAAATAAGCTGGAGCCTTTTTGATCAGATATTGTGCTCTCTAGAGTAGGCGCAGGACAAAAACCTCAATAATGGCAAAAAATTGCCTGAAGACTAAGTGGTTAAATGTTTTGAAATAATGTCAGTCCGGTGTGTGTGTGTGTGTATAAAGAGGTGGGGGGGCTGGTGGCTTCGCCGCGTCATGGTACCTGTAGGTGCGCCGTATATTTTCCTGTTTTTTTGTCCTTTACCAATCACACCCCTGTGCTTGAAAAGTGCTTGAATTTGTTCATGAAAAAGGTGTGGGAACCCGTGGGGGGGCGGGGGGGATTGATGCCTGTAACAGCGCCGCGTCGCCCCTTCACATCACATCCCCCCTTCACATTCATGAGCTTCTGTATGGAAGAGGAAGGCAGCTGTAGATCAGAGCAGTGGTCTCGCTCGCAGCACTATGGACATGGCGCTCCTATCTGGGACCCTCGAGTATGTGTGACCCTCTATGATCAGTGGGAAGGAAAATGGCTTCTGCAGTCTTTACTCTGAGGACGAGTCAGACATAAGTAGGGTTCCTGTTGCAGTTTTTTTTGTCAGAGCAGATTTATAAGAAATACTCTTCATAAGAAATACACTGGAGTTCCAGTCAGAAGGTAATAAAGAGGAGTCTCTCTGGAGGAGAGAGTGCAACATGCACTCTCCTTTTTGTGCTTGTTTTGCGTCAGCCTTAGCCATTCACAGATAGAGATGACTTTTTTAATGTCCATTTCATGTGGAGGAGGTGTTTGCCTTGGAGAGAAAGGGAGCGATTTAGACTGGCCTGTAGGGCTGGAAGGGCTGAAGACATGCTCTACTCCCAGGTTTGACTGGTCTGGGTCAGCACTGGGTGTTGGGTGGATTGGGCTGGGGAAGCAGAGACGGTGGTTGGGGAGAGGCTTTCTGTAGGGTGTGTGGGCGTTCTCCTTCGGTTTCAATGGCCAAGATGAACAGTGGAAAACATATCACACACACACACACAAAGTTTGTCACAAACACACAGGCACACAGAACACATACAGAATCTGTGTAGCCGAGGCTGCCATAGCAACTGGAGATTCTAGATGAGTCGTAGTGTTGTGGTAGCAGTAGGTCCAGACCCGCCCTTGAACCACACTACCTGGGATTACAGCTTTGATGATCGGTTGAAGGCCTGGGCACGTTAGGAAGCCGTAGTTAGGAAACCCATTTGAACAATCTTTTCTCCCAAGAAAAACACACAACCATATCTCCTTTTTTCGCACAGAAACACGCTCAGTGTTTTCTTGGCAGTGCGTAAGCAGTGCTTTTTCCTTATTAGGTCTGAAGTGGCAGGTTTTTATGGGAGTGCATTGTCTGCTGGTTTGTTGTTTACGGGCGGCAGCCAACACAACAGTGAGTAAGTCTGATGGTTCTTCAGGGGCCCGCTGTGAAGCGTTAACTCCTCTTCTCAGCTCTATTAAGTTGACACATAGTTATTTATTTCTATGTTTGCGTCTCGAGCGCAGCAACATACTCTTTCTCAGCCGTCTCCTCCTGCTAATGTTAAACACTTGAAGCCCAATTAGTGCACAAACTGAGCTGAAATAGAGATTTTTTTTTAGTGTGTATGGTGTGTGTGTGTGTGTGTGTGTATGTGTGTGTGTGTGTGTGTGTGTGTGTGTGTGTGTTTGTTTGTTTTAAGAAGGTGTTATTCAGTGTGGATGTGTGGTTTAATCTCTGTTTATGCCTTGTGTGAGCGTTTGTGAGTATTTGGGTCTCTGTGTGTGTTTCTGACACAGTGATATGAGAGTGAGAGAGAAAGAGAGAGAAGAGAGAGAGAGTATGTAAGTGTGTGTGTATTTCTTTTCTGTGGGCATGTTGTGGTACAGACAGAGGGATCTTTCATGATTGCCACTTCACATGATAACTGCTGGATGGCCTCAGAGGAGCGAGGTGTTGACTGAAGGTCTGATGTGTCCTCTGCTAATCACTCAAATTCCTGCAGAGAAACTTTCCTGTCTTAACCACCAATTAGGGCGCTACCAACACTACACACACAGTCATCACACACACACTACCAATCTCTCTCGTCTGCCTGACACACACACACAATCTCTCTCCTTTGTGCGACACACACACACACACACACACACACACACACACACACACTAAGACTGCATCTCAGCCAATCGCTCCCCTCTCTGCCAAATCCATTCCATACCTGACAGCTCTCTTGAGCCAGGGCTGCACTCTGAGCCTCATCCCTCCAAACTGAACACGACCCGACAGGCCTTGAACCGCTGATGCACTGGCCAACCCTCTGGGTAACACTGATGATGGGACGCACTGCAAACTCTGAGATGCCTGAACACATTTCATGCAGTTAATGGCTGTTCAGCCAGTGCCAGAAATGTCTTATCAATGCTGCCTTTTGTTTCACTCCGTTGGCTTGTGGCAGAGATGTTGTCCTACATTGACACCCAAAATGATAGCAGTGCATCAGTCTAATATGGAAGGCCAGCCTAGCTGTATGTGGTTTTCTTTACCTTCACTGATGCTTGAGATCTGGCCTGCATACTTACAGGTTATATTTGAAGTTATAGATACAGTTGAAATATTTCCATTTCCATTCAGGTGACATTTCCATTCAGTACAACACCATAGACCTAGTACAATCTGGAGTGTTGTTTATGAAGAAGCTTCTTTGTACGACCTTTATCTATTTGGAATTGATCATTATCTATATGTATTATATACATTATATATATTTATCTTTAGTGCAGTTCACATCCCTAACACATTCCTTAGAGTTTCTATGTTGGCAAGGGGCCATCAGGAACCTGCTCTCTCATGAACTTCTGACAGTCTCTTGGAATGTACCGTACAGTCTGACTATTCGGAAAAGCACCTGTCTTCCATAAACTTCCGTATAAACCCTCAACATGCATTCAGTGCCAGCTTCAAGTGTGCGTACCAGCATGCTTTAGGGTTAATGGATGGTCAATGATAGCTGTGATATGCAGATTTGTGCCTAGCTGAAGGGAATCCCGTGGTGATAGTTTGGATATAAGGGCCATCCTGCTTCACTCCCTTACCTTGAACCTGCTCCCTCCCCCTACCCCCCCAGTGTAGTCCAAGCTCGGGGTTATGGGAGGACGGCTTACATAGCTCCTCTGTCACAGTCAAACACATTGGATTTTCTCCCCATTCTCCATTGTCGGACATAAATGGACGGGGACAGGATATGTACGCAGCAAACCTTTCATCTATAATACATGGGGCTGTATAAGCTGCCTTAGTTCATACGGCCTCTTCTAATCTTCTCTTGATCTTTATATATTTCATTTTTTACTGTAGCATGGGCTCTTTTTCCCTCCTCTCTCTTTCTCTCTCTCTCTGGCTCTCTCTCTCTCTCTGGGTCTGCATTCATTAGCAGCTGTTCCTCTGACTGGTGAAGGGTGATTTTATATTTTATTTTAAGTAAATGTAGAGGAGGAGAGAGAACAGGAGATCTTCATGTGTCACCTCATATACATATGCAGGCACAGGTATGTGTGTGTGTGTGTGAGAGAGAGAGAGAGAGAGAGAGAAAAAGAGAGTGAGAGAGATAGAGAGAGAAAAAGAGAGAGTGAGACAGTGTCTCCTCAGTTTGTCCTTTAATTGGAGAGCTCAGTGAGAGCCTCTATCAGCTGTAAGTGCCTACCTGTACCAATGCATTAGTACCCTATATTCATCTCACACTTTCACACACACACACACACACACACACACACACACACACACACACACACACACACACACACACACACAATCACTGCTTACATTAAATGCACACACACATGCCCCCTATTCCCACAGTAATGCTTAGTTCTCACTCAGATTCCTATACTTGTTGATACACACCTACATAATCCTAGGGTCACATACAGCATCCCCACACAGACACTGACATTTGAGCATACTCACACAAACATACTTTCTTACCACCGTCTCCCTAAAGATTTGGTCCATTTTGCCTGAGACACCATCAATAGCACTAGTTTGTTTTCTTTAGAGGGGGGTAAGAGAGGCGTTCCTCCTGTGAGTGAGCGAGAGGATGTGGGTGAGCGGAGCTGTGGATGAACCCTGTGTGGGGGTGTTGTGGGTGGGGGGGGTTTGGGGAGACAGTCCACCAGAAGGGTTTGCGGTACATGGCCAGTCTGACCACTGTCCCTGTCTCAGTCATGTTTGTGAATCCTGTGGGCTTACTTGCTGAGGCATCTTTGCCGCAAGGCAGACACACAGTCACACAGCCACACACACACACAAACACACATAGCCACACACACACACACACACACACACACACACACACACAGACTCAGGGGGCAGCCATTTTGCAAGACGCGCTGCCCCGCTGTGTCTGGCTCCGCTAGCATATGAGCTGCCTCTCTCCGAAAAAGTTCATCTCACCCCTGTAGAAAGAGAGAGAGGGGGAGAAAAAGAGAAAAGAACAGAAAATGAGGAGCTGAGCAATAGAGAGAGAGAGAAAAGGTCAGAATTTTGCCCTGCATGTTTTTTTTTTTTGGACATGGGTATACAGTATCATTGCCATTGTAATAGATAGATAGATATATAAACTTTTATAAATCCTGTGAGGAAAATTCAATTGTCAAAGCAGCAAGGTAGTAGGAATAGGATTCAAGTATATACATACACATTTGAAAAAGAAATCAAATAAATAGATACAATAAATAGACAACATAGTGCAGCTCCGCTGGCGTACATTCCATAAAACTATATGTTTGATTGTGTTGGTTGTGGAGTATGATGGCTACTGGCACAAAGGACAGGCCAAGGCGCTTTGTGGTGTGCCGAGGAGGGATCAGTCTGTGGCTGAAAGTGCTCCCCATCTGCTGCTAATAGTGTGTGATAGTTGCAGTGATACTAGTGAGTATAGTGTAGTGTATGTTCTGAGGTCATGGCAGTGTCTGTTTCACAGCAGTTGAAGTGCTTTAGAAGAGAGTGGGCAGAGTTGGAAGTCTACTCCAGAATGTAGGGGGTCCGTGTTGTATTTGGAGCGGGCTCTTTTTGGACAACAGGTTGTTTCCTAGTGCATTAGTGCTGCTAGACTGATGATTTCTACAGTACCTCTTCATCGTCTGCCATCTTCCTATTCTCCTCTGTGTTTTGAAATCATGTTCCCTCTCAACTGGTTTGTGCAAAGTCATCACCTTTAAACCTTGAGAGATTAAGTATTAGTTGCCATATTTCACTGTGTGTATGTTTGCATATTTGCTTCAAATATGTCCACCCAACTTTACTGTACATTTGAAACTT
>NC_137914.1:26775785-26788285 GCF_963457725.1 Sprattus sprattus
TCTCTCTTACCCCTAGATCTTCTCCTCTCCTCTCATCTCTTTTTCTCTCTTACCCCTAGATCTTCTCCTCTCCTCTCATCTCTTTTTCTCTCTTACCCCTAGATCTTCTCCTCTCCTCTCATCTCTTTTTCTCTCTTACCCCTAGATCTTCTCCTCTCCTCTCATCTCTTTTTCTCTCTTACCCCTAGATCTTCTCCTCTCCTCTCATCTCTTTTTCTCTCTTACCCCTAGATCTTCTCCTCTCCTCTCATCTCTTTTTCTCTCTTACCCCTAGATCTTCTCCTCTCCTCTCATCTCTTTTTCTCTCTTACCCCTAGATCTTCTCCTCTCCTCTCATCTCTTTTTCTCTCTTACCCCTAGATCTTCTCCTCTCCTCTCATCTCTTTTTCTCTCTTACCCCTAGATCTTCTCCTCTCCTCTCATCTCTTTTTCTCTCTTACCCCTAGATCTTCTCCTCTCCTCTCATCTCTTTTTCTCTCTTACCCCTAGATCTTCTCCTCTCCTCTCATCTCTTTTTCTCTCTTACCCCTAGATCTTCTCCTCTCCTCTCATCTCTTTTTCTCTCTTACCCCTAGATCTTCTCCTCTCCTCTCATCTCTTTTTCTCTCTTACCCCTAGATCTTCTCCTCTCCTCTCATCTCTTTTTCTCTCTTACCCCTAGATCTTCTCCTCTCCTCTCATCTCTTTTTCTCTCTTACCCCTAGATCTTCTCCTCTCCTCTCATCTCTTTTTCTCTCTTACCCCTAGATCTTCTCCTCTCCTCTCATCTCTTTTTCTCTCTTACCCCTAGATCTTCTCCTCTCCTCTCATCTCTTTTTCTCTCTTACCCCTAGATCTTCTCCTCTCCTCTCATCTCTTTTTCTCTCTTACCCCTAGATCTTCTCCTCTCCTCTCATCTCTTTTTCTCTCTTACCCCTAGATCTTCTCCTCTCCTCTCATCTCTTTTTCTCTCTTACCCCTAGATCTTCTCCTCTCCTCTCATCTCTTTTTCTCTCTTACCCCTAGATCTTCTCCTCTCCTCTCATCTCTTTTTCTCTCTTACCCCTAGATCTTCTCCTCTCCTCTCATCTCTTTTTCTCTCTTACCCCTAGATCTTCTCCTCTCCTCTCATCTCTTTTTCTCTCTTACCCCTAGATCTTCTCCTCTCCTCTCATCTCTTTTTCTCTCTTACCCCTAGATCTTCTCCTCTCCTCTCATCTCTTTTTCTCTCTTACCCCTAGATCTTCTCCTCTCCTCTCATCTCTTTTTCTCTCTTACCCCTAGATCTTCTCCTCTCCTCTCATCTCTTTTTCTCTCTTACCCCTAGATCTTCTCCTCTCCTCTCATCTCTTTTTCTCTCTTACCCCTAGATCTTCTCCTCTCCTCTCATCTCTTTTTCTCTCTTACCCCTAGATCTTCTCCTCTCCTCTCATCTCTTTTTCTCTCTTACCCCTAGATCTTCTCCTCTCCTCTCATCTCTTTTTCTCTCTTACCCCTAGATCTTCTCCTCTCCTCTCATCTCTTTTTCTCTCTTACCCCTAGATCTTCTCCTCTCCTCTCATCTCTTTTTCTCTCTTACCCCTAGATCTTCTCCTCTCCTCTCATCTCTTTTTCTCTCTTACCCCTAGATCTTCTCCTCTCCTCTCATCTCTTTTTCTCTCTTACCCCTAGATCTTCTCCTCTCCTCTCATCTCTTTTTCTCTCTTACCCCTAGATCTTCTCCTCTCCTCTCATCTCTTTTTCTCTCTTACCCCTAGATCTTCTCCTCTCCTCTCATCTCTTTTTCTCTCTTACCCCTAGATCTTCTCCTCTCCTCTCATCTCTTTTTCTCTCTTACCCCTAGATCTTCTCCTCTCCTCTCATCTCTTTTTCTCTCTTACCCCTAGATCTTCTCCTCTCCTCTCATCTCTTTTTCTCTCTTACCCCTAGATCTTCTCCTCTCCTCTCATCTCTTTTTCTCTCTTACCCCTAGATCTTCTCCTCTCCTCTCATCTCTTTTTCTCTCTTACCCCTAGATCTTCTCCTCTCCTCTCATCTCTTTTTCTCTCTTACCCCTAGATCTTCTCCTCTCCTCTCATCTCTTTTTCTCTCTTACCCCTAGATCTTCTCCTCTCCTCTCATCTCTTTTTCTCTCTTACCCCTAGATCTTCTCCTCTCCTCTCATCTCTTTTTCTCTCTTACCCCTAGATCTTCTCCTCTCCTCTCATCTCTTTTTCTCTCTTACCCCTAGATCTTCTCCTCTCCTCTCATCTCTTTTTCTCTCTTACCCCTAGATCTTCTCCTCTCCTCTCATCTCTTTTTCTCTCTTACCCCTAGATCTTCTCCTCTCCTCTCATCTCTTTTTCTCTCTTACCCCTAGATCTTCTCCTCTCCTCTCATCTCTTTTTCTCTCTTACCCCTAGATCTTCTCCTCTCCTCTCATCTCTTTTTCTCTCTTACCCCTAGATCTTCTCCTCTCCTCTCATCTCTTTTTCTCTCTTACCCCTAGATCTTCTCCTCTCCTCTCATCTCTTTTTCTCTCTTACCCCTAGATCTTCTCCTCTCCTCTCATCTCTTTTTCTCTCTTACCCCTAGATCTTCTCCTCTCCTCTCATCTCTTTTTCTCTCTTACCCCTAGATCTTCTCCTCTCCTCTCATCTCTTTTTCTCTCTTACCCCTAGATCTTCTCCTCTCCTCTCATCTCTTTTTCTCTCTTACCCCTAGATCTTCTCCTCTCCTCTCATCTCTTTTTCTCTCTTACCCCTAGATCTTCTCCTCTCCTCTCATCTCTTTTTCTCTCTTACCCCTAGATCTTCTCCTCTCCTCTCATCTCTTTTTCTCTCTTACCCCTAGATCTTCTCCTCTCCTCTCATCTCTTTTTCTCTCTTACCCCTAGATCTTCTCCTCTCCTCTCATCTCTTTTTCTCTCTTACCCCTAGATCTTCTCCTCTCCTCTCATCTCTTTTTCTCTCTTACCCCTAGATCTTCTCCTCTCCTCTCATCTCTTTTTCTCTCTTACCCCTAGATCTTCTCCTCTCCTCTCATCTCTTTTTCTCTCTTACCCCTAGATCTTCTCCTCTCCTCTCATCTCTTTTTCTCTCTTACCCCTAGATCTTCTCCTCTCCTCTCATCTCTTTTTCTCTCTTACCCCTAGATCTTCTCCTCTCCTCTCATCTCTTTTTCTCTCTTACCCCTAGATCTTCTCCTCTCCTCTCATCTCTTTTTCTCTCTTACCCCTAGATCTTCTCCTCTCCTCTCATCTCTTTTTCTCTCTTACCCCTAGATCTTCTCCTCTCCTCTCATCTCTTTTTCTCTCTTACCCCTAGATCTTCTCCTCTCCTCTCATCTCTTTTTCTCTCTTACCCCTAGATCTTCTCCTCTCCTCTCATCTCTTTTTCTCTCTTACCCCTAGATCTTCTCCTCTCCTCTCATCTCTTTTTCTCTCTTACCCCTAGATCTTCTCCTCTCCTCTCATCTCTTTTTCTCTCTTACCCCTAGATCTTCTCCTCTCCTCTCATCTCCTCTTATCTCCTCTTCTCTGCTGTCCCCAGATATTCTCCTCTCCTCTCATCTCTTCTCCTCTTCTCTCCTACCCCCAGATCTTCTCCTCTCCTCTCATCTCCTCTTATCTCCTCTTCTCTGCTGTCCCCAGATCTTCTCCTCTCCTCTCCTCTCTTCTCCTCTTCTCTCCTACCCCCAGATCTTCTCCTCTCCTCTCTTCTCCTCTTCTCTCCTACCCCCAGATCTTCTCTTCTCCTCTTCTCTCCTACCCCATAGATCTTCTCCTCTCCTTTCTGCTCCTCTGTTTCTCTTCCATGTGAAGCCCTGGGTTGGCTTACTGTAGTGCCTCACAAGGAGCGGCAGCCTGCCAGGGTTCACTTCTGCCTCCAGGGATCAGGGTCAAGCTAACAAGTTGCCCAGGCAACATGGCCCTAGGGGCTGCTCTGCTCACTGGAGCTTGCTGTCAGATTGGCTTCGTTTTCCAGAGGAGAGAGAGAGAGAGAGAGAGAGAGGGAAGGAGAGAGAGAGAAGGGTTGCGCAAACAAGGATGAAGAGATAGCCAAGAAAGGGTGTCAGAGCGAGAGAGCACAACTGACAGAGAGAGAGAGAGAGAGAGAGAGAGGTGATGCAACAGAGATGCTGTTAGCTTCTATCATCAGATCTGTCCATAAAGTGTGTGTTGACTTCTCCTCTCCCTGCTCTTCTTCGTGGGAGGTGTGTATGCAGCAAACACACCCAACGCCTAACACTGCATTTCATAACAGCAAGGCCTGTCACCTTGGTTTCAGAGCAGAGCGCTGGGGCTGAGGCTGGGGCTGCTTGACTTCTCTGAGGATGCCTTGAAGGGCTTAAAAGGCAGAGAGAGCGCTTTCAATCTCACTCCAAAACTTAAAGATGGGAGCACTTTCTCCGGGAAAACTCCTCGGGGGCAAAAGAGTGTCTGAGATTAGTTGGAGAGTTTATAAGCAGGGCAATTGTGAAGACTACGTGCCGAAGCCAGCCAGTTAGTGGGAGAGTTTGCATGATGTTTCACTTGTGCTGGAGAAAAACAAAGAGGTGAAAGTTGGGTGAAAGTATCCAGGGAGGCTATGAAGCACGTACATGAAGTTGAGAAATAGTCTTGTTTTTCCGTTCGAGCACTGCTCTGTTTGTCAGAGGAAGCAGGAAGCAAAAAGGAAGCAGCCAATTGTTAGATTGCCTTTTTTCTTTGACTGTTCTCTTTTTCTTCCTGTGGTAGGCCAAGGTCAGGTCTCCCCAATTAGTTCTGTCTCACACACACCCCTACACATACACACAAACATACACCTACACACACTCATACTCTAACACACACGCGCAAACATACTTAAACACACAGACACACACAGACACACACACACACAGTTGTACTCATCTATGCAGCCCAGCATCCAGCCAGCATTCAGCAGCAAAGACAGAGATCACATGTTCATCCCTCAGTAACCTAAGCACTTCTGTGGCCCCTGCAACAGAAACCAGCACATGTGTGTAATTGTGTGTGTGTGTGTGTGTGTGTGTGTGTGTGTGTGTGTGTGTGTGTGTGTGTGTGTGTGTGTGTGTGTGTGTGTGTGTGTGTGTGTGTGTTTGTAAGAGAGAGAGAGAGCAAGAGAGAGAGAGTGTGTTTGTATGTGTGTGGGATCTGAGAGTGTGTGTGTGTTTGTGAGTGTGTGAGGAGGAGGATTGTTGCTCCAGAAAGCATAGCTCTCTGCATAGCGTAGCCGTGATAAGCACTGTTGATAAAAGTGTCTGGCAGCACTTGCAGGTCTGATGTGCACACTCACACATCAGAGCTGGCCTCCCCACTCTCTCCTTGTCTCTCTATCTCTCTCTCTCTCTCTTTTTTTCACTCCTTCTCTCACACAGTGTGGTTGGAGATTACAGCATCTGTGTTGTACCTCTCCTCCTGCTGGTAACAGATAGGGCAGAGTTACACACCTTTGCTGGAGAGATAAGATGGCACCCATGTTTGTACAGAAGTGTGTATATATGTTAATGCCTTTGTGATGGTGTTTGCATTAGATGTGTGTGTGTGTGTGTGTGTGTGTGTCCTACAAAGGCTCTGTGTAAGCATGTTGCTTGATAAGTCATTACCATTCTTGCTGGCTCGCTTTTCTATTTAATCCCTCCTAATGCCCGCATGATTTGAATTAATTAGCGGCGCTCCCTTTCAGCCTGTCAGCCTGTCAGTCAGTCCATGCCAAGACAGAGAGAGAGGAGAGAGAGAGAGAGTGAGAGAGAGAGAGAGAAGATATTGGAGGGAGGGAAAGGAGGAGGTAGAGAAGAGAGAGAGAGAGAGAGAGAGAAAGAGAGGCAAGGAGAGGCCCTCTGGTTTTTGCAGCCACCTCAGATCAGAGTGTGAACACAAGTCATCTGCTGTTTGAATGATTAAGGGCTTGGAGTCGACTCACAGGGAATTAGACCCCCGGCCAGCGCCCACCAAGGAAATGGAATGTTGGAACATGAAGATTTGTAAGGGTTTAATTGGCAAAGGATATATGTGCGTTTGATAAAAGCCTCTTGTGTTGTGGCTGTGCTGTAGGAACATGGCAGAGGTGGAACAAGATGGAGATATTCTCTCTCTCTCGCGCGCGTGCGATTTCTCCCTCCCCTCTTTCTCTCACTCGCTTACTCTCTTTCTTTCTCTCTCTCTCTCTCTCCCTAGCGCTTTCTCCCTCCCCCTCTTTCTCTCTCTCTCTCACATACTCTCTTTCTCGCTCTCTTTCTCTCTCTCGCATACTCTCTTTCTCGCTCTCTTTCTCTTTCTCTCTCTCTCTCTCTCTCTTTCTCCCTCCCTCTCTTTCTCTCCGTCTTTCCCTCCCTCTGCCTTTCTCTTTCCAGTGCAATGTAAGCGTTGTGGTAACGTTGCAGGTAAAACCGAACCTTTTGAAGATGTATGAGCACTTATCGAGTGGAGCGAGTCCTATCTGCACATGGATTATAATTAGCCAGTGTAATTAGCAGGAAGCAGTCTGGCGCTAATGAAGGAGGATTAATCGTCATTAGATCAGAGATCTGCATGAATGCAAACTCATCTCTGACTAAAAGGGGAAAAATAACCCAATGAAGACCGCACCAGATAAAATGGTTTATTATATGAGCTTTTAATTAGCGGTGGAGAAGTTGCGTATATCTATACAACTGTTTATAAATGTGGAAAAATGCAACATCTCACCATGTATTATTTTCTATAGTGGGTACCAATATACTGTAGTTCATATATTTGACCAGGTATTTTCCAATTCCCTCGGTCATGTTTAGATTCTATGTGCTCCTGGCGGTCTCTACATACGAGTTGGGCTGTTAATATAGTGTGATGGTTGTGATTCTTGTAAGACGAGGGGATAAGTGGTCTGGGTAAGGACAGGAGCAGGGTGTAATGAGTGAACTGGGCCTCTTCTGTGTTCTCATTGATTTAGCAGTATAATGGCAGAAACAATTAGTCGTCATTCAAACCCCTCTCTGTAGATATGGAGGGATGTGTTTTGCTTGACAGCCCCTTTCTCCCTCTGTCTTTCTCTCTCTCTCTCTTACATACATACTCATTCCAGAAAGTTCCATCAGTATTCCCTGGTTGGCGGCCCCTGTCCCTGAGTGGGTTCATTAAAGGCGTCCTCCCCTCGGTGCTGATGGTGGCTCACAGGCTCCTGGCCAGGCCTGAAACCCATCCATCTGTCCAACACTCAATTACTCCAGCGTTAATCTCTCCATCCCCCTCGTCCCTCCAGCCCCGCGCCCACTCTCTCTCCCTGGCACACTCGTCAACATTTACATGTTAATCCATCACCACGGTGACCAGTGCTTCTGGGCGCTATCAGTCTGTCTCAGGTTATTGACCGCTTGGAAGGGACCTCCTTCTGCAGTTACCGCTGCCAGACCTCTTCTTTCTTTCACTCCTTCTCTATCCCTTTTTCAGCCCTCTCTCTCTCTATCTGTCTTTTTTATCTCAGCGGTTTTCTCCTTTTACACCCTCTCTCACTCAGGACTCAGTCGTTCACATCCAATCAGTCTCCCATTCCATGTGTTATCACCATCACACTTTCCACCTCTCCACCTTTTGTCCTTATCTGGCAAGCCTGCCCTCTCTCTGTGCCTTCCTCTCTCTCTCTCTCTCGTTCTCTCTCCCTTCCCCTCTCTCTCTCTCTCTCTCTCTCTCTCCTTCTCCTCCCTTCCTCTCTCTCTCACTCTTATCTTTTCAATGAAGAGTTGAAGTACTCTGTGGCGGCTTCCTTTCACAAGCATCAGTCACACATACAAGACACACACACACAAACACACACACACACACACACATTTTTCTGGGTGGCAAGTCTTAATGTAGTGCGATAGGGAGGGTAAATAGACTGAGTTCATTAAAAAAGGGCCAGTTAGTTTCTTAGTTCTTAGTTCTTAGTTTCTTCTTAGTTAGTTAGGCCAGAATTCCTTTCCCCTCCCTACTTCTCCTTTCTTCCTCTCCCTGATCCTGTTGGTTCGTCAGACATGTTGGCATGACTGAATATGAAGTCATTCCATGTCAAGTGTACTAATGGCTCCCACTTGACTGTCTCAGATTTGGCTGAAAAAATGCAAGGTTTTTCATACACTTCTTACTATAATAGTCACAAATAGTAGCCCTCTACTCCCAATAGTTTTGTCACAAACTTTTTTTAGCAACTATGTCATGTGCATTTTCAGACGCTTTTTTAGCAGCGTTTTCTGAAAAAAAAAAAATCTATATGCTATATCTAGAAAAGTATTTATGCTTGCTCCTTCAAACTTCCTAGGCTTAATATCTGATACCATTTCTTGGTAACTATGGAATTCCAAGGGTGTGGCTTGAGTATATCATGGTATTGCTCGTACATTTTACTCTACGCTCTGTTGCAGCATTATTGAAGTCCTGTGGAAAGCTCAATGTTAAAGCTAGACTTGATATTATACACAGTCCTTCCTATGTATGCTCTGTATATTGTATTAAAAAACTGTCGCTATGTGATGAATGGTCTGGAAGGTATTAAAGCTTGAAAATGGATGAAAACCCATTTTGTGCAATTGTTGGCATGCTATAGCAAAAAAATGACAGCATTTACCAACATGAAACTAACTGTTTGGGAAGATTAGATATTGTTCTTAACATATCAAACATTTGTGATTCTGATGTGTTCTGCCTCATTTTGTCAAAATTAACATTTTTGAAAATTTGGGATTTTTGTAAAAGCCCAGCATTCAATGGCCTATGGAAGCATATTCAAATGCTAACAAAATGCACTAAGTTTATGACACAGAGCTAACACAGACACACACATGCACCCAAACACACACACACACACACACACACACACACACACACACACACACACACCAATGGAGATAGAGAGAGTAGGAAAGAGAGAGAAACATGCCCTTAACTCTCCTTGACATCATGCCATCGATAGGCTGTCTAAAGCAGGGGTGTGAAACTCAAATACACAGAGGGCCGAAATTAAAAAATTGGGTGTAAGTCGAGGGCCGGACAGTGGGGCAAGCACTCCCTAAATCAACGTATGCTACCAATGCGGGGACAGTGCATTGTGGGGCTTGCAGTATTGGTGGTGCGTTTGACATACCAGCGGCCGCGGCAGACAAGCTCTGATAGATAAATAGATGGATACTTCTTCTAACTAATCCTGAGGGAAAATTAGGCAAACCAAATAAAATGTCACCGTTGCTCATTCAAATCAATGGAACTTTTTGCAACATACTGAGGAGCTGGCGGGCCAGATTAAATGGCTTGTCGGGCCTGATCAGGCCCCCGGGCCTTCAGTTTGACACATGTGGTCTAAAGCAGTGGTCCCCAACCACCGGGCCGTGAGGCATTTGTTACCGGGCCGCACAGAAAGAATAAATTATTTATATCAATTCCGCTGAATTAATTATTAGCGTCTGAAAGGTGTTTTATTTTGAAAAACGACCGGATTTTCCCGGACGTCACATTCGCCTGTGCCTTTTGTCACGTCAAGACGTTTGTCTCGTTCAAGTGATAGGCTACGTCACTCAAAAAATAAGCCCACAAACTAGCGAAAATTGTAAATAGGAAAAGGCCAACTAAGGAGCCAGAACAGGAGCCTACGACCTCAAAAAAAGAAAGCTTTTTTTAACAGACAATACCAGGAGTCATACTTAAAATACGGGTTTATCGCAACAGGTGATTCTCACGCACCAATTCCGCTCTGTTTAATATGTGGCGACAAGCTAGCGAACAAGCCAAATGAAGCCTTTAAAACTGCTTCGGCACATGGAGACCAAGCACTGATTCAGAGTTTTGGTGAGTTGTATTTTTCATGCACTTAACGTTCGTAATACAATGGTGTTGGCAGCAAATTAACTCCACCTAACGTTAATGTTAGCTTTTGTGTATGAGCAGACCGGGCTTCATTCTATCAAATTCATGCTTGCCTCACGGGTGCAATTGAATGACTAATAAGAGGTGTAAAATGACACCTTGAAGCCGGTCCGTAAAAAAAATCCCTACATTAAACCGGTCCGTGGTGCAAAAAAGGTTGGGGACCCCTGGTCTAAAGCATGTTGTGTATGTGCTGCCTGTGCCTATAGAG
Source organism: Sprattus sprattus (assembly GCF_963457725.1). Classification (NCBI taxonomy): domain Eukaryota; kingdom Metazoa; phylum Chordata; class Actinopteri; order Clupeiformes; family Clupeidae; genus Sprattus; species Sprattus sprattus. Next base: position 26,785,832 of record NC_137914.1, read on the forward strand.
CAGGCTGTGTAAATGGGCTGTTTTGTCTCTGTGTTTACAACAGCCTCATCTGTTCCATCATTTGTGTTTGGATCAGTAAATCACTGTCCTGAAGAAGAAAATGTGTGTGTGTGTGTGTGTGTGTGTGTGTGTGTGTGTGTGTGTGTGTGTGTGTGTGTGTGTGTGTGTGTGTGTGTGTGTGTGAACTCCAAGTGTAGGCTGTAAGTAACTTATAGGAACGCACACACATACACATAGTTGATAGTCATGATAATTAATGTAAATAGAAATGAATCTGTTAGTGTGCAGGGCAGCGTTAGCTAGTGATTAATTCTCGTCAGCGGTGCTCCCACAAGCAATGCCCGCTGGAGCGCAGGTGGGAGTGTGTGTTGATGTGCTCATAGCCGAGAGCTATTCATTCTGAGTACAGTGGAACGCGCTGATTCAGTGGCCACGGCCTCAGTTATCCGCGAAAATATTAAGTGGAAAATTCCAAAAATAAACTGTTCCTAAGTTTTCAATTCTGTGCCACTCTGAGTAGCCTTTCTGCAGCACCATGCTTTAAGACGTGACTCCTCGTGTCTTTAAGCACTTCACATTTCTCCTGTATGTCTGTCCTCGATTCCTCCATCCTCATTTCCTTCATGTTTGTATCAAAGGGAGGGGCTAGGACATATTATATATACTTACTATACTTTACTACTAGCTATTATTGTTGATGTGTTATTGTGTGTCATTTATAAATGAACTCATCTTATCTATGGTGTTTGCATATCTCCCTTGGATACGGGGAACTACTGTACACACACACACGTACACACACATATGAAAGCACCGATAGAAGTGGGTTGGTGTGGTGTGAAGCCCTGTAATAACACACACACACACACACACACATACACACACACACACACACACACACACACACACACACACAGCAGGTTTGAGGGTGATAGGGAAGAGCTCACAGGAGCAGGGGGCTCAGGACTGGTTTGACTCGGGTTAGTTGGTGGGGGGTGGGGGGTATGTTTTGCGACGGTGAGCCTGTAAATTGAAAACAGCAGACCCCAAGGTTAAAGCACATCAATCCTGTGAGATTGAATGCCAGGGAAGTGAAGGGAGGGAATTAAAGCAGAGAGAGAGTGAAAGCACAGCTGTGGAGAGAGAGAAAGAGAGAGAGAGAGAAAGAAGGAGGGGAGGAAGAGCACAAGAGCAAAGGGGGGAGAGAGCGCAGAGAATCACAGGAAGAAAGAGAGAGAGAGTTGGGGAGTACAGAAGACCAGGAAGACCCGAATGAGAAGGAGGGAGAGGCAGAGGGAGCGGAGAGAGCTCACGCACTCACTCTCACTCTCACTCACACACACACACACACACACACACACACACAGTGCAAACGAACAAGTGTGAGTGAGCGACAGAGACAGAGACAGAGAAAGAGAGAGGGAGGGAGGGATATAGAAGAAGCAGCGAACTGCAGAGAGGGAGATAGCAAGGGGACGAGGGCAGAGAGGGCAGAAGCTCCGCTGTGCCGTGTTGTGCTGCGCTGTGCTGCGCTGTGCTGCGCTGCTCCTCTCCGCTGCTCCTCTCCGCTGCTCCTCTCCGCTGTTGGGAGGGATTACACGCCGTGCGTCAGGATGCTGCCGTAGCTCCTCTACACCCCCCTCCCACCTCTGTGAGGCTCACGCTCCGTGCTGCTCTGTTTCTCTTCTGTTGCTGTTCTGTCGGACACTAACGCTGCACCAGACCAGAGATCCCAGAGAGACATCGCTACCATGAGGTACGGAACCACAGATGAGAGAGGAGTGAAAGAGAGAGAGAGAGACCAGGGAAAGGCAGTAGATTGTGTGTGTGTGTGTGGGTGTGTGTGTGTGTGTGTGTGAATGTTTGTGATTTTGTTGCATACGTACAGAGCAGAGGTGCTGAAAGAAGAGTGGGAGAAGAAAGTATAGAAAGCGAACGGAGAGAGAGTGCTGTGAGATGGAGGGGAAAGGAGAGGAAAGAAGAGAGGAGAAAACTCCTGAAGAGAGCTCTGCATTTAACAGAATGGAGAGGGACTGTGCTATTTGTTGCAGTGAATTAAATGCTTATTTGATGTTTTTGGAATTGACCAGTGATTAAATAGCCTTGAGGTTTGTCAACATGCATGCTGTCAATGTATGCACACGCATGGATGTATGCTGTGTAACCTGCATTCTCCATTCTGTGTAGAAGCATTTCAAATGAATTTTTGAAATGACAGTTTCTCTGTCGGCAGTAGTGGAATTAAGTCTTGCGGTTGTCGCTGTTTAGCGTTGGATCATTTGGTTTCCGGTGTCTGTTGCTCTGTGCTCATGGTGATGTTCTTCTCAGAGGAGCGGTAGTTACGGCTTGGTTTCTGTTTACCGCGACTGTTTCACATCTCCCAAGTTGCTATCGGGGGGAAATGTGGCAGTGTCACTCACGCTCCTAGTTTCTAGTCTCTTTCTCCGCTGGCTC
>NC_137914.1:26790785-26800785 GCF_963457725.1 Sprattus sprattus
ACTCATACACACACATATTATCAGATAAAGACACTTAACACACACCTGTGACCCACACACACCCACACACACACACACACACACACACACTCTCTCTCTCTCTCTCCCTCTCTCTCTCTCTCCAGTGGCCCAGCTCTGCCTCCCAGTGTTCAGGGTTGTACCTGCTGATGGGGAACACAGAGGTCGTGTCTGGCCCTGGGTGTGCTCTGACATTGAGTGCTGTCATCCTGGGTGGAGCGATACACAAGAACCCCTTATCACGGGGTCCAGCTCACTCCCCCACCTTCATCATGCCTCACTGCACCAACCCCCCACCCCACACACTAGGGCTGGGCGATATGGGTAAAAAATGATCACGATAGATATTTATATTTTCATTCGATAACGATATAAGACGATATAAATGAAGTCTGTTTCGAAGGTGCATATTTGCTTCAGACAAGAACGCCTGTACAAACCAAAGGTTTCAATGCTTTTACTACTCAAACCATTCCAGGGATTGAGTTACAGTGGCAAGTTAGCGATCAAAGCAACAGGTAGACCACCTCCCAAAATCAGAGCATCAGCAGATTACAGCACAGCTGGCTGATAAGTGGTAACGTTAGCTACTAATGGAGTTGAATGAATGGTGTGCTAACGGTCACATATTAGAACGTAACGTAAATGTAAAACGTTTTTTCTTTTTCTGTCTCACACTGTGATAAATATGTTTAAGTGACCTCCGTTTAATTTCCATAAACTGTTAGTTCGTTGTAAGGTAAAATTAATACATTGCTAGCGGGCGTGGTGTAGCGTGTGGAAATAGCACTGACAGGACTAGAGAGCTAGTTAGCAGGCTAGCCAGCTAGTAGGCTATCTAGTCACTTGTATGTAGACGCTTTAGCTGCGCAGTAATCTACGCTCTGACCTAACCATAGACACACACACATACAGACACCCACACACATACACAGACAGCTTGTCCCATTCCATCAGCTCCTCTTCCCCATGATCTATCAGCTCACTAGCTCCAGCGACTTGCACGTCCGAGAGGAAACAGCCGGCTTCATGACAGCCAACAGACTCTGCTGGACTGGGCGCTGCTCTTGTCTCCCTGGCCCTGGTGAGGGTCACCTGGGCCCAGAGGAGCGGGGACAGGGTCGCTCAGGGTCTATGAGCTGTGTGGACGCTCATTAGCGGAGAGTGCAGTGGAGATCAGACAGACAGGCCTGCTCAGTCCCGCAGGAAAGCCGGCACAATGAACAGGCTTGCTGATTTCTCTTGCTATTTTTGAAATCGTAATCCGGACCTGCTGGAATCTCCCCTCAGCTTGACACGGCCAGCTGCAGCCGATTCTGGGACAGTGTGTGTCTGTGTGTGTGTGTGTGTGTGTGTGTGTGTGTGTGTGTGTGTGTGTGTGTGTGAGTGTGGATGTGTGTGTCTGTGTGTGTGTGTGTCTGTGTTTGTGTGTGTCTGTGTGTGTGTGTGTGTGTGTGTGTGCTGGTGTGTGTGTGTGTGTGTGTGTGTGTGTGCTGGTGTGTGTGTGTGTGTGTGTGTGTGTGTGCTGGTGTGTGTGTGTGCTGGTGTGTGTGTGTGTGTGTGTGTGTGTGTGTGTGTGTGTCTGTGCGGTTGGTGGCTGAATCGCAGATAGAAATAGCCTTCTCTATTTAATATCCCTCTATCTCTCCCTCCATCTCTCCCTCCCTCCCTTTGTCTCTCTCGTTTTAATCCCTTTTATTAGCCCAGTACTGCTTGCATCCAGGAATCCGCCGTGCTTTTCTCTGTTCTCCCCTCTCATTTGTGTTCCTGGGGCCATCACTGCTCTTTTGCTGTCTGTCTGTCTGTCTGTCTGTCTGTCTGTCTGTCTGTCTGTCTGTCTGTCTGTCTGTCTGTCTACCATTCTCTTGTCACATTGTCTTTCTCTTCCTCTGTCTGTCTCTCTTCCCAGTGGACCAGGTTTAAGGTGTGCTTAACCCAGTGTTTTACACACACAAACACACTCTCCAACTCTTTCACTTACACACACTCTCTGTGAGGAGGGCTGTAGTTTTTTTTAACTGAGTGGTGTTCTCAGCTGTGCTCAGTGTGTTTATCTGCAGCTGTCGTTTAACGAGGGTGAAATGGATCCCGACCCTATAAATTATTGATGCTCAATAAATGATTACAGTGCACTAAAAGGCCTCTGTTTATGGAGTAGGCCTTTTAAATATGTTGTCCATGGTTGTGTGTGTGTGTGTGTGCGTGTGTGTGTCTGTGCGGTTTCTGTGCGTGTGTGTGGTGTGTGTGTGTGTCCGTGTGTGTGTTTCCGTGTGTGTGTCCGTGTGTCTGTGCGGTTTCTGTGTGTGTGTGTGTGTGTGTGTGTGTGTGTGCGTGCTGATGAATCACAGGTTGCCTGGTCTCAGGTGTTGCACTCTGAGCACAAGTCAAGAAAATCTGAATCTCCCTCTCGCTGCACGGAACGATTTCTCTTGGCTGTCACAACCACTTGCGAAGCCGAACAGGCTGTTCAGCACCCTCCCCAAGCACCCCCCCCCCCCCCCCACACACACACACACACACACACACACACACACACACACACACACAGACAAGTCTGCAGACCCGCGCAGCCATACGACTGTTTGACAGGCATTAGCGACCCTTGCGCCTGTTGACGTGTGACACCTGTTTCCTGGGAAACCACCAGCGAGTGACAGGGCAGATGGTGTGGCACCTCTCCGCGCATTTCCATCCTTCACACACCTCAGAGAGAGAGAGAGAGAGAGAGAGAGAGAGAGAGAGAGAGAGAGAGGCTGCTGACTCCATCTGCCCCTGAAGCGCTCTGAGGCTGGGGTTGGAGGAGGAGTGGGCGGTGGGGTGGGTGAGGAAAGTGATGGGGAGCAGTGAGCCTGAGCCTGAGCCTGACATGTAAAGCAGCAGAGAGGAGAGGAGAGGCGAGGAGAGACGCCGCTTACTGCTGACATCTGAGGCACTTCCATTTTGATCTCTTCATTTGCTTAAAATGCTTTTTTAAAGCTCGGTACAGAACGGAAGGGGCCAAAGCTCTTTGGCAAAATGTCGTTTTTTTTTTATCTTAGTGGCTTATAAAGGATTAGTGACTGTTTCTGAAGTGAAAGATGCACATTCATCTGTTGTTGTGAGTGTGGTGTCAAAGAACAGAACATGACCTAACTGGAAATGAGTTGATCTGGGATCTTTGGCCAGCTGTTCTGGGAAAACCAAGGATCTGTGTGGCTAGATGTCTCGTGAAGAATTTGATTTGTGGTATTGAAAGGGAGATAGTGACATGGCGGGATGCAGGTCAAAATTGAAGAAAGCTGATTAGCAGTGAGTGGTCTACGAGGAAAATCTGCGAAATCATAGGGATAAGCACCTGGCTCACGCTGCTCAAGACCAGCTCTGGTAAGAATCCACCGGATGTCACTGATCCTTGCTGTCTTTGCCTCCACAGGTGCTCTGAAGTCAACTCACCTTAGTGCGTCCCGGGGGCTGTTGCCATGGCGAGCTGGGGCCTCCTCGCCCGCCTCCTCGTGCTGCTCGGGGTCCTAGAGCTGGCCCATGCGTCCGCCTTCCTCTCGGGCCAGCGGCTGAAGCCGCGCTTTCAGCGAGACCGCCGCAACATCCGGCCCAACATCATCCTCATCCTCACAGACGATCAGGACATCGAACTGGGTGAGTGTCTTCCCTACAACCAGTCTCTCTTTCATGCTATCCCCCTCCTGACGCACCACAGCAAGCCAAGCCCAAGGTTAGAAATGGTTGGTTAATATATTTGCAGACTGCCACAGATCCTTTTGATCTACAGACCTACAGATAATACCTGGCTTCTGCGCGTGTCCTTCAACACAGTGGAATTCACAGTGATTCAGCTAACTTCACCTTTCGTTTTAGAGGCGCCCCCATTCAATCTAAACTTCCTGATCTGATCCTGACTCTCAGCACCCTCAGGACAGGCCCAAACTCTAAACCACAGACTGGAGTAATACCTGAGCCTGACAACCCTCAAGCTTATTTGCAGCTGTAAGCGGGTATACGCTTCACACTTTAAACTTTAGTATGTAAGGGGTTAAGAGGCAGTGACAATCAGCCATTTTGAGGGAATGGTGTCTGTGTGTGCTAAGGTGACCGGAAGGGGGGCAGGGGTGGCTGGAAGGAGCAGAGGGGGGCAGGGGTGGCTGGAAGGAGCCGAGGGGGGCAGGGGTGGCTGGAAGGAGCAGAGGGGGGCAGGGGTGGCTGGAAGGAGCAGAGGGGGGCAGGGGTGGCTGGAAGGAGCAGAGGGGGGCAGGGGTGGCTGGAAGGAGCAGAGGGGGGCAGGGGTGGCTGGAAGGAGCAGAGGGGGGCAGGGGTGGCTGGAAGGAGCAGAGGGGGGCAGGGGTGGCTGGAAGGAGCAGAGGGGGACAGGGGTGGCTGGAAGGAGCAGGCTTAAGACAGATGGCCCGTCTGACCCAGAGAGATAACATTCATCAGCTGAAGGGGAAACAATTCACAATGGGTTACAGCTTTTTAATGGGCTGGGCATGTGGGTTAGTTTTGGAGACCAGAGTCATCTAACATCTAACAATCAAAACACACTTGAGTTTATCCTGCCCTCCCCTGCCCTGCCCTCCCCTGCCCTGTGCCCTCCCCTGCCCTGTGCCCTCCTTGGCAACCACAGCATATCCATCTCTGAGAACATGTTTTCTTCACACACTGTAGGATGGCTGAAGTTGCGGCGGTGAAAAAAGGCTGGGAGGCAGTGTTTTCAATGATTTAACCCACAGATTTTACTGGCAGCAGGCAAAAATACAAGTTGGGAGAAAAACTCAGCAAGAGAAAAAAAAACTCCAAACAATAATTCCCAATAACTGATCAGCTTTCCAAAACAACCAAGACACTTTTCAATAATAATCAAGAATAATCGAACGCACTCTGAAAATAATACTTCTGCAATCTTTCTTAAATGTCATAGGTGTTACCCTTTGTCTACTTCAGACCTCTCTGACTTCACCCTGCTCTACTCTCGCCTTTTACCTGCTCAGTCTAAACCATCCTACCTCTCGTAAATCAATCATCTCCAAAAGTCCATTACTTTCACGTAACTATCAATAAATACATTTGCGGTAATAGTACAGACAGGTAAATACAAATACAATCATGTTATAGATTTCTATAGCACTCTAAATAACCCCACAGTGAACACACACTACAAACACCCCTATCATCCCACCACCAACTTCTTACGTTCCGTGCCCCAACGTTGAAAAGACCCTTCCAACATCACGTCGGGTCTTTCCCTTGTCCTGACGCACAACGTCAACATGCACGGTACGGCAGGAGGTTCGCCATTGCTCTGTACAATGTTTGCCACGCGTTTTCTGGATGGCTATCCTCAACGGTATGTTGGTTTTATACTGATACAGATGCGTTGATTGTGGTGGAATGTAATGGCGTGTTCGTGTAAAAAAAAACATTCTTGTTCTTGTATTCCGTATTATATTGTCCATTTGTGTTATTCTGTGTTTATGTTTCGCGGTAACGGGCCACCGCACCGTTACACACACTCTCACCACCCTGCCTGATGACAGAGCCAGTCACACACAGCCACACGCCCCTGCTGAAAACACAGGGAGACTGGCAATGCCACAGCGCCCACTCAGAGCCTTGAGAGCTTCACCACATGAAGAAAGAAAGTCTCCCAGGCCCTAACACCCTCAGGAGAACTACCAGCCCTTTTCTCCTTCTTCCTCCTCTTCCTCCTCCTCCCCCCCTCAGTCCGTGTAAAAGAACACGTCGTGTTCGTGTAATAAAGACTTAACTTTAAGGCTGACCCCCACAGAACTATTTTGGGCGCTCTTAATTAAAGAGAGTGGAGGGAGGATGTGTGGAATATCCAGTGAGACCTGCGGCTGGCGCTGGGCTGCGGTCCATATGAGGTGTCTGAAGGTGTGTGTGCAGATTCAGAAGTAGAGCACTGTGCAGTGTGTGTTCATTAAAGCCAAAGGTCTTGATGACAAGCACATACTTAGTCTCATTTCAGACTCCAGTAGAATGTTATGTCTGCCTTTATGACGTGTCCACTCCCCCACAGCCCCTGATAAGTAGCTTCAGCACTGCTACAGAATGACATTACTGGAGGCTCGGCCTCTCCTTTCTTCTGCTGAATCACGTACACAAGTTATTTTCTCCCTCTCTTCTGAAATCTCTCTCTGTACTCCTCTTTCTATCTGCCCCTTCCTTTTAATGTCATTTTCTCCTCTCCTCTCCTCTCCTCTCTCTGTCTGGCACTTTTACACAAACAGTGGAGCGATTGTCCGACAATTCTGCAGCTGTGACTAGTAAAGGAATGCCTTTCTATGTCTGATGGATTCTCTCTCGGTCTGTCTTCATGTCTTTCTTACTAAGTCTGTTCTCTTGCTCTAAATGTCTTTTTTCTCTTTAAGTCTCTCTCTCTCTCTCTCTCTCCCTCTCTTTCTCTCTCTCTCTCTCTCTCTCTCTTTATCTCTCTCTTTCTCTCTCTCTCTCTCTCCCTCTCTTTCTCTCTCTCTCTCTCTCTCTCTCTTTATCTCTCTCTTTCTCTCTCTCTCTCTCTCTCTCTCTCTCTCTCCCCTGCCCCAGAGCGCCTGAATCCTCTCATTGTCAGACCAATTTATAATTTCTCCTCAAAGATGGCCTGCCTCCCAGTGCTCATTTACAGCCCTGTCTCACATCTTCTTCCTCTTCCTCTTCCTCTCCCTCTGTCTCATCCTGTCCCTTCCCCTCTCACACACACGCACACACACACACACACGCACACACACACACACACACACGCACACACACACACACACACACACACACACACACACACACTCACACACACACACACACACGGTGTCCTGTTAAGCTGTCACATTCTGTTCACCCAGACATGTGAAAAAAACCTGTACAGCTTGTACCTGCATTAAAACACATTTCACATATACAACACATCCACACCTTTAGCTTCGCCTTTAGCGTTAGCTCTGTATGAACATGGAATCTCTCTCTGTGTGTCCAGCTGACTGTGTGCCCCACTCACTGCCACTCTGTCTTTTTCTGCCTCCTCCGCTCACTCTTCGTATAGCCCCAGTCATCCCCAAACCCCTCAGAGTCAGAGTCTGCTCCTGCAGGACCACAGTTTAGTCCAGATGGCTCTGGGCAAGGCCAGGTACTGATCCGCCATGGCTAGTGAGAGGATCCATCACCCCCCAATCAGATTAACGTTCCCCTCTCTTTCACTAGCCTCAGTCAGGCCCCCACCTCTGCCCGACACAACCCCCGTCCCTCCCTCCCTCCTTCCTACTGCAGGCCATCTTTGAGGAGAAATTATAAATTGAAAGACATTAAAAGGAAGTTTAATGCACGAAAATACCTATTATACAAGGCATGCAGCAGCAGGGAGATTAGTGTACCAAAAACAAACACTAATGCATTTCAACGTACAGTTGAATATAGATCAATAATAGCATGGAACAAGTTGCCAATCAGGTTAACTAAATTAAATAATAAATCAGCTTTTAAAAAACATGTGAAAAAGCATCTAGGTCTATCATACATCAAATGAACATGACATTAGACAAAGCAAACTTGGAAAAGGTCTAGAACATTTTAGGATGCGTAATGAGTTTTTTATCTGTATTGAATTCTTGTAAATGTATATTGTAATAGTTTTTTGTATGTATTGTCTTTTATATATATATATATCATGTATACTTTTTCTGTTGGACCCCAGGAAGAATAGCCGGGTCTGTGCCCCAGCTAATGGGGATCCTAATAAACTAAACTAAACTAAACTACTGCGTACCACTCCTGTCCCCAGCCTGAGCAGAGAGAGCCGTCTTATTAACTGCTGTTAAATTACATTTCAGCTGAGGAGAGAAGGTAATTGCATTTTGGGCAGTGTGGGAATCCCCCAAACCCTGGAGATGTATTGATAGTCGCTACAGAAACAAAAAGCCTCTCTATGGAGGAAGCAAGAAATAGTGAGAGAGAGAACGTGAGGGGTCAGAGAAAGATTTCTAGTGTGGTTCCTCCAGGGTCCACTGAAGATCTTGAGTCACACCTTCAGCTCCCTCTCAACACTCTGACCTGCAGTCATCTGTGTATCTGTACACACACACACACACACACACACACACACACACACACACACACACACACACACACAGCATCTAATCACACACTTGGCTCCCCTTTTCTCACTCTTTAATGCGTTGCTGTCACTCACATGCTAGCCTAAAATCACCATAATTACCAGTCTTTTTCTTTTATTACTCCATAGAAGCCAAAGTCTCTTTGACTGTATGAAGATTTCCTTTTGAAATCTCTCCCACTCTGCGTCCACCCCCACCGTTACGCTCTTATCTCTTATCCGTCCTCATCAGAAAGGCAACAGACTTTAATGGAGCGCATTAGTTCTAAATTCCCTCTTTAGATCTTAATATATGTGCCCTCATTGTTTGATCTCTGAGGGAGATGAGAAATGATATCGTTCAATATGCAGACAGACACACACACACACACACACACACACACACACACACACACACACACACACTCACACACACATACAGAGTGGGGGAATACAGGATTCGATTCAATAGCACCTTGTCAAAGTCATTTTCAAAGCAATTTGCCATTTCATAAAGCCCAGAGCGAGATGGTAACAGTCCCAGAGGACAGCACACAGAAGGATAATTCTATCATTCTTTTCTCTCACACTATCATTCCTCCAAATAATGTTTTCTTCTTTTGTTCTATTTAGATACCATCAGATTTTAGACTTCTTTATTCCATTTAGATCCCATCTCTAAGAGGGTCTGTCTCTGTTCTCTTTCCGCAGCCCCTGCCCTCTCTCCTCTCTCTCCTCTCTCCTTATCTCTTCCCATCAGTTCTTCCTCATGTCTGTTGTTCCAAACTCTCCTTTCGACTCAAGTGGGCTAAAAACAAAGCCCTTTTACACATTCCAGTCAGCACTAGTTTACATTCGAGGCTCAAGTGTGTTTGAAGCGCTTCGAGCTGAAGGTTAGAGCTGTAGTATTGTATTTTGTAAAACTCCGTCGCTCCCTGTCTGCCCTTTGCGCAGGGCACTGTGTAAACCTGTCTCTGTGTTTGACCTTTGGTGTCTGTCTGAGGACGCCTGTCCAGCCTGAAAAGGTCAAATGGCTGCTCACGCCCGGCCTTCCTGTCTGTCGGTAAACATCGCCCTGCCCATCCCATCCCATCCGGCTCCAGTGCTTGGATTTATGTGTCAAGTGTGGATGTGTGTGTGTGTGTGTGTGTGTGTGTGTGTGTGTGTGTGTGTGTGTGTGTGTGTGTGTGTGTGTGTGTGTGTGTGTGTGTGTGTGTGTGTGTGTGTGTGTGTGTATATAGTGCCCAATTTCCAGTCAGCCTGGTCAGGCATGGAGCTCTCTCTATCAATCTCTCTCTCACTCTCACTCTCTCTCTCTGTACACGATCAGATAGAAGCAGGGGCAGCTTTAAGGGGATCAGAACATGGCTCCTTCAAAGACAGGCTCTCTATCAGAACATGGCTCCTGGCATCAAAGACAGGCCCTCTGCTCCAAGGTGGAGGCCATGTTCTGCTATGCTACGGTCCATTTGAACATGCAAAGAGCATGAAAAGTTACTCACAAATCTCCCAAATCCTACCAGGCCTTGAGAGAACACACAGCGAAAGGCCCACTGTGAGCAAATGAATAAATGAATGAATGTATGCCTTCATCCACCAAGTTCCTTTCTTTGTTTTGTGTGTATTTGTTTAATCCTCTTTTGTTCTCAAAGGAGAGTGAGTGAGCGACAGAAAGAGCCAGTGAGAGAGAGGGGAAGAGAGAGGGATAGAGAGAGAAGGATAGAAATGGATAGAGAGAGAGAGTGGCTTTGCCTGCACCATGCCTCCTCCTCCTCCTCCTCCTCATCCTCTGATAATTAGCAGAACAGATTACATGCTGGCTCTATTCATGCTGCTGTGTCCCCAGTGTTTCATGGGTTTGAGCATTACTGAGTGCATTTGTGTGTGTGTGTG
>NC_137914.1:26816236-26818736 GCF_963457725.1 Sprattus sprattus
TGAGAAACCTGGTGTCTGTGGGAGAGAGTTACTCAGTCTGGCGTGTACTTTGGGCTTTATAACTTTGCAGACTGTTTACATGCCCAAAAAGCTATATAATACACTAAAGGAAAGGGGAAAACAGGAAAAGCATAATGGGTCCTCTTTAATGACTAAATCCTGTAATGGCAGGCTGAGTGGAGCATCTGCCATATAGATCAGCATTCGATCAGCTGTAGGGACAGAGACATTGATTTCCACTCTGTCAGACAGACAGGTATTGTGTACTTCAGCGACAATAACAAGCAAACCGTTAGAAGCTAAGGGTACTCCAGCAGAAAAGAAGCATCAGCTCCTGTGCTCAAACAAGGCCACAACCCCCACACATGCTGAGACTGAGATCTATTCAACCTATCCTTTATTTATTGAAGAGACCTATAGTCTGTGAGTGCACAGGCAAATGGACAAAGCCCATTAGTCTACAGCACTTATGAGAGCGTGTACTCTTTAAATGCCTGTTTGTGCATGTGCCCATCCTGCCATTAGAACAAACGGTTGAACCGATCTTGCTGTTATGACTCTTTGTACTGTGCATGCAGGGACGTGCAGTCATAGGAGGCAGGGGAGGCAGAGCCATTTTGAAAAGTTAAAAAAAAAAAATTATAATAATAATATATATTTATGTAGTATAAAATAAATATTCATATTTCTCTAGTTATCTGTATTATGGGTGTCATTTCTGCATGATTCCGATCATTTCGAGCATTTTTATTATCAAAATCGCTGAATTTGCGCATTTCCGGTTCCCAGTGACAGTGATCAGCCAATGAACATGGACGTGCCGTCAAGGGAGGCAGATGCATTGGTGTCTATGGGCAGCTGAGCCAGTGCCTCCCCTAGGATTGCGCAATCACTCCAAACTGGGTTTTACGCATACGTGCGCAAGCGTAGAACCTTTGAGTTGAGCTCAAAACGCATTGAAAAATATTGTTAGTGAGGCAGGCAGTACCACTGCTTCAGGAAGGGAGGCGAGCGAGAGCGCAATTGTTGGGTATATTTTGGTTCTAAAAGTAGGTTGTCTTCTACACTTCTGCTTGACGGCGAAAATGGAAAGCTGAAGCAGTTCTCAAAACTGGACTTGCAGTCCAAACGTGAAATGATTAATAATGGGAGACCAATGGCGGAGCTAAAATGTTTGCTTCAAACGACGGGACAGAAGGTATTGACATTTGCATTGGAGTGTTTCAAGTTTCCCAACGGGACATATTCATGCGCAACACAAACGTCGCTAAAGGCTGCTAGGTGCAGGAAAGTTGCCTTGAAGTTGTGAGCAGACTAGGTGCCTGAGCTAAACTAGCCACTGACTGCATTTGCTCAAGCCAGGGAGGTAGATCGCGGGAGAAAAGGACAACGGATTTCTACTGAACTATACGGGGAGCCGTGAGTGGATTACTTTGGTTTCACCTCAAATTGACGGTTAAGAGCTCCAACGAAAGTGCACCAACTTTAAATTATACCGGTCAGTAGAACATTTTGGTATTGTGTGCTATGTCTGCGGTGTTTAACTGTTTGCTTGTTAATACGTTGTGTAAATAAATATGTAATTGTTTCTTTTCTAAACTGCGAATTCAAGTGTCCGAGTTGTGTAAAAGGTAATTTAAATTAGCATCCCACCAACGTAGTTATATTTTCCCTAGACAAAATTAAATGAGCCATATCATTGGTGGGAGGGCTACATACGCTACCTTGTAACTATTAATATCTTATTTGACACGGTGTAAAAGTTCAATTACCACACCGATTGTACGTTTAGCTGTAGGCCTATAGCCTCGTAAAAGTCAGTTGACTATTGAGCCGCATAACTACTTATAATAAAAAAAAAAAACGATCGCTTAAAACTAATAGTATTAGACAATAAAACATAACCTTTTTTCAGTTCTGGTGAGATGACAATTTTTAAACCATAAGCATATATACATGTATGATGTATATGTAACCTAGTGGTAGTTAGGTCTTGGCTCTGCTATGCGACTACGCCACTTGGTGCCTTTCTCACCAAGATATGTTGTTGTGTAATTGTACCTTCTGAGAGAGACAAGCGGGCTCACGCCCAGGTACGTTCTAGTGACGACAGAGACGTGGTATTTCAAAGAGAAAAATAATATTTATTAACACATGGCTAACTGACATTAAAATGAGGCAAGAGAGGGAGTAATGACTGCCTCCATGGTAGGGGGCATAGGGAGCAGCTGCTGCAGGGGGGGGGGTTACCTGTCCTGGGGAAAGGAGTGAGACCGACACGCCACCCGTGCTCTTGGTTCGTTTACCTACTCACACTCACACACACACACACACAACACACATAGGGACAAGCACTGCAAACAAGGATCACAGAAAATGGTGAGGTACAAGTTACCACTCAGAAAAGGACATGCAGTGCGCGAAGAAGAAGGACTCGGATCCAGTGACCTGCCCCGCAGACAGCTACCACCCTCTGGAGAGGAAAGGGAAGGAGGGGTTG
>NC_137914.1:26823736-26841236 GCF_963457725.1 Sprattus sprattus
TGCATGCGCATGCGTGCGTTTGTGGCCAAACAGATTTATAACTCTTTGGCTGGATACATATTGTATAAGTGTCGTTTGTTTGTGTGGTGTGCAGGTGTATGGTACATATTGTATGTGCATTTCATGAATGGTGGTTTATCTGGAGTAAGACAGACATGAAGCATAAGCAGCAGCGATATGTGCAGGGTTGAGGAGTATCCAGTTACACGTAATCGAGTTACGTAATCAAATTACAAAAATAATGTAATTGTATTCTGTTATAGTTACTGAGGAGAAATCTGTAAATTAAATTACAGTTATTAACCAAAATGTTGGTGATTAAAAGGGGGTCTTTAAAAAGTAAAAAGTCAAAAGTTTTAAACTTTAAATATGGAATATAACATTCCTAATGTTGCTTTGCATCTTTTCGCCATGTAGACAGGCTCCATTCAGTTGGCAGTATGTGCTATAATTTTAAACTTACTGTGATTCATCAGATTTTCAATAAAACCACCATGGCCAACATAATTGACTGTCAGCTTGTAAGTTGAAGTGCTCAGTCAACTTGCACACTTGGGAATCCAACTTAGTTCTGTGTCAGGTGTATGTTGGACTCCCTCAGATAACCATTTAATAACAAAATGTGTGTGTGTGTGTGTGTGTGTGTGTGTGTGTGTGTGTGTGCAGGAAGGCTGAGAAGAAGGATAAGAAGCAGTGGCTGCTTCAGGAGCAGAAGCGGAGGAAGAAGATGAGGAAGCTGCTGAAGCGTCTCCGTAACAACGACACCTGCAGCATGCCTGGCCTCACCTGCTTCACACACGACAACCAGCACTGGGCCACAGCCCCCTTCTGGACCAGTGAGTGGATCTCTCACATATACACACACACACATACACACACACACACACACACACACATACACACACACACACACACACACACACACACACACACACTCTCACACACACACACTACACGCTCTTCACACACGACAACCAGCACTGGGCCACAGCCCCCTTCTGGACCAGTGAGTGGATCTCTCACATATACACACACACACACACACACACACAGACACACTCAAACACACACACACACACACACACACACAGACACACTACACGCTCTTCACACACGACAACCAGCACTGGGCCACAGCCCCCTTCTGGACCAGTGAGTGGATCTCTCACTCAAATACACACACACACACACACACTACACGCTCTCACACACGCACACACAGACACACACACACACACACTACACGCTCTCACACACGCACACACACACCCACACACACGACAACCAGCACTTGGACACAGCCCCCTTCTGGACCAGTGAGTGTATCTCTCACATATACACACACACTCTCTCTCACCCACACACACACACACACACACACACACGCTCTCTGTCACAATCACACCCACTCAAACCCACATATACACGCTCCTTCTCTCTCTCTCTCTCTCACACACACACACACACACACACACACATACACACACACAAACACGCTCTCTCTCACACACACACGCAATAAACAATGACAGATACTCTCTTTTGCACCAGTAAATGTATCACATGCTTGCATATACACACGATGATCCTCTCTCCTAATCAGGGCAGCACACATAAATATAGAGAGAAAGAGAGAGAGAGAGAGAGAGAGAGAGAGAGTGTGTGTGTGTGTGTGTGTGTGTGTGTGTTTATAACATAGCCATGTGCGTCTTAGATGATGTATTTCCCATCTGAAGGAGCTTCATGTCTAACTGTGCTCTTCCCTCTTCTCCCTCCCTCCAGTGGGGCCTTTCTGTGCGTGCACCAGTGCCAACAACAACACCTACTGGTGCCTGCGCACCATCAACGAGACACACAACTTCCTCTTCTGTGAGTTTGCCACCGGCTTCCTGGAGTTCTTCGACCTCAACATCGACCCTTACCAGGTGTGTTCCTCCTCAGCGTCTCTCCCTCATCCTCTCCATAGCTACTGG
Source organism: Sprattus sprattus (assembly GCF_963457725.1). Classification (NCBI taxonomy): domain Eukaryota; kingdom Metazoa; phylum Chordata; class Actinopteri; order Clupeiformes; family Clupeidae; genus Sprattus; species Sprattus sprattus. The sequence goes on from NC_137914.1 coordinate 26,825,710, forward strand.
TCCATAGCAACTGGTCTAAAAACAGTGGAACCACCAAGACATACTGTTCAGGCTTTTCCGATTATGCACACATATCGTAATATTGTGCTATGAAATATGGAAGGGATAATGTATTGTCCGGAGGTCATTCTCCAAAAAGAATTCCCGACGGGGCGAACAACACCCCGACGCGCGACGGACAATACATTATCCCGCTTATTATACGGTAACTTGCCAAAAACGATAGAATACATTCCTCCAACATACCTCTTTTTAATTTAGTTGCCGTTTCATGAGTCCCGTTTAGAAAGAAATAGTTCTTCAAGCAAATAGAACTTTGAAGTTTCAGGTGTTGCATAGCAACCCATTACTTGCTGACTTCAAATGACTGTCTACTGTTGCGTTAAAATGACTGGACTTCTGGCGGAATGATATGAAAGATGTGAATTAGAAGTACAAAACCCGTTGCCAATGACAGCGGTCATTATCTTTTCGCAGCGGTATGTTAGCAGGAATTAATGTTAGGTATGACGTAGGGATGGCCCATTCAAATCAACGGTACTTTTTGGAACATTCTGAAGAGCCGTATAATAAAACCCTATATTGTGCATTGGGATTATTTCTAGACTAGTTTACTCCTGGCATCGTACGGTATAACAACCCCCCATCCCCTCTCTCTCTGCAGCTGATTAATGCGGTGAACACTCTGGACCGGCATGTCCTTAACGAGCTGCACATTCAGCTGATGGAGCTGCGTGGCTGTAAAGGACACAAGCAGTGCAACCCTCGCACACGCAGCCTGGACCTGGGTGAGTCACTGCATTCAAACTCACAAATGTACACGCATAACACACTCATACACACATCCATTCACACGCATACTCTTCACAGGCACACACACACATATACAGTACACTCACACTTGCAGTGGGACACCAAGCGTATAACATACAGTGCATAGACATGTAAATACTAATCCAAATTGGCATCCAAATACACACCAATAAGAGCACACTCACACACACACACACACACAAAGACACACACACACACACACACACACACACCCACACCCACATTCAGACACCCATAGGCACACTCATCTGTAGAGTGAGATGGCGAATGTGTTCTGCCTGGCATCCTCATCATCCTCATTGCCACCAGACCCCAGCCCCTGCATCGCTTTTTGTCCTCCTTGTTTGTCACACACACAAACATACCAACACACACACACACACACACACACACACACCCTACCTCCCTCATGATACCCTGACCCAGATGTATGAGCAAGTGGAGTCCACAGGTAATGTCATCAGCAATGATTCTGCTTACAAAAAAGCACTGACAAAAGGCTACAGATGTTGCAGGACGCTACTTTTTCTTGAGTGAAGCAAAATGGATTGAATGCACCCTCCTAATGATGGCAATATAATAATATACAGTGGCATGCAAAAGGGTCTATATTTCTGTGACTGAATAGTTAAGAGGGTAGAAGATGACCTGATCTACAAAAGGCATACAGTTGAAGAGGAAACATACCTTACAAAATTGATCTAGATAAGTGGATTGTGGAGTGGAAAACGGAAAGGAGCATCACACAAAGTTTGGGCATCCCAAGAGATTCGAGCCTCAGACCTTCATTAGCCTGTTAGCTTATTGTTAGCTGTGCTTTGTCACACACTTTACAGTCATCATTAGGAAAGGCCATGTGATGCAAATGTCCTAGCTTTATAAATACTCTGACTCTTTTAAACCTTCAACAATCAGCAGCCATGGGCTCCTCCAAGCAGCTGCCTAGCACTCTGACCGTTAAAGTAATGGATGCCCACAAAGCGTTTGAAGGCTATTAGAAGATAGCAAAACATTTTCAGGTATCCATTACCTCAGTTTGTTATGTAATTAAGAAGTAGCAGTTAACAGGAAAGGTGGAAGTCAAGTCTGGTCTGGAAGACCAAGAAAACTTTCAGAGAGAACTGCTCGTAAGATTGCTAGAAAGGAATATCAAAATCCCCATTTGACTGCAAAAGACCTTAAGGAAGATTGAGCAGACTCTGGAGTGGTGGTGCACTGTTCTACTGGGCAGCAACAGCTTTGGAAAAATGCCCTTCATGGGTCATGAGAAGAAAACCTTTCCTCTATCTTCACCAGAAAAATTCAGTGTCAGAGGTTTGCAAAGGAACATCTAAACAAGCCTGTGGACTGATGAGGTTAAAATATAACTTTTTGGACACAATGAGCAAAGGCATATTTGGAGAAAAAGGGTGTTTAATGACAACTCTCCAACTGGGAGTGGATCAGTCGTGCTTTGGGCTTGTGGGTGACACAGGGGATATTTCATTGGTAGAGGGAAGAATGGATACATCGAAATACAGCAAACATCACACAGTCTGTAAAAAGCTAAAGATGAAAAGAGGATGGCTTCTACAACAGGATAATGATCCTAAACACACCTCAAAATCCAGACCTAAACATCGTCCTAAATCTGTGGAAAGACCTCAACAGAGCAGTGCATGCAAGACGGCCGAAGAACTTCACTGAACCAGAAGCCTTTTGGAACAAAGAATGGGTGAAAATCCCAAACAAGAACAAACAAGAAGAAACACTCTTAGTTGGATAGAAAAACAATATTTGAACAGGCTGTGCCACCTGTCAAAGGAGATGCACTGCACTAGGCAAAGTGCTGGTCATGCAGGACGCCCAGATTACTGCTTCAGGCCCTTTGCCTTTTTTTTTTTTTTTTTAATGTTAAGGATGGGGGGGGGGGAAAGGAATCTTGCCTAAAATATTAAAGAAATGGGTAATCTTTACCTTTGGAAATCAGGTCATCTTTTGCTCGCAGACATTTGCATGCCACTGTAATTGTATTGTATTACATAATTAATACGGAGCTGAATTCACGTTCACAATCAATAGAAATGTTTTTTTGTGTGAGTGTCGTCATTTTGTTTTCATTTGTGTTGAATTGAGTTTTGTTTCAAAAGCTAAACAAAGTTTCTGGGTTTTGGGTGTGATTCTGTGACTGGCGTGAAGGTTTGGGCCTTCTCATGATTGGCCAATCACCCAAAGTGGGCCCATGGGTGTTCTGATGTGACCCTCTCTGCCCTAATATACCCTCTCTAACCAATGATGTTGTCTCTTCTTCAGGCGGTAAAGAGCGCAGCAGCTATGATGAATACAGGTATCTTCCCTCCTCCAAAGAGTTTGATCTCAACACATCACAATAGCACCCAGATCGACACTCAGTACAGAACACACACACACACACACACACACACATGGAATCACACCGATAAGAAATGGTTTGGAAATACAGTGGTGTATTGAAAATGTGAGGTATTGGATGCCAAACCCCACGCTGTAAAGATAACTCCAGCGATAGCATTGGTCCTCTGAGGCGGTGGGGACACTCTTACTCTTTATCTTTTCCCTCCTCACACTCTCTGTTTGGCCTCTTGCATGACTCTGCTCACCACTGAGTGTGTGCTGTTTCTGTAGGCTGTGTGTGTGTGTGTGTGTTTGTGTGTGTGTGTGTGTGTGTGTGTGCACGCTTGACAGAGAGATACATGGAGAGAGTGTGTATGTGAGTGTGTGCGTGTGTGTGTGTGTGTGTGTGTGTGTGTGTGTGTATACGAATGGATTCTCGTCTGCTTTTGCGGGGCAGGGTAACAGTCTGTCTTGTTGTTGCTTGTCGCATTAGGCAGTTTCACCGTCGCAAGTGGCCTAAAGTGAAGAAGCCCGTCTCCAAATCACTGTGAGTTTGGAAACCCTGCTGTCATCACTGGGGACTCGATGCCACCACCAAGCCACTATCAGACTTCCTAACTCACCATTTTCTTTTCTTTTCTTCTCCTTTTTTTATCTACTCTTTTTCCTCCGCCTGTTGATCTGTTTCTTCTGTGCATTTTTTCCTTTGGCTTGCATGATTGCATTTGGCTTGTCTGAGCCATCCGACTTTTTGACTTCTCCTGATTGCATGCAGCCAGGGCTGCTCTGCTCTGCTCCCATACTATGCTGTTCTGTTTCCGGCCACCAGAGGGCGCCATTCATCCACCATGCCCCCCTGTCCACTGCCATTCAATCCCTATACTGTATACACCACTGATCACTTTAAGACAACACTAATCCACTTTAATCTTGATTTAAATGATTTCTCTCTCTCTCTTATTCTCCTCACTCCACCCCTTCGGCCTCTACGTGATTACAGTAATTGGTCAGATCCAACTCCTCAACAACATCTACTGATCATTCCAACAAACACATTTCAAGTATCCATGGCTACTTCATGACTCAGCTTACCATTTCAGTGAACAGGAAGCAGTGTGGATGTTTTTAGCTTTTGTTGAAGTGCCCTCACATTGCTTTACATTGTGGGAGGATTTGGAGGTGTGTTTGTGTGTATGTGTCAAGGTTTTGGATGTAACTGAGGTCCGTATGTGTGTGTGTGTGTGTTTGTATCTGCAGAGGACAGATTTGGGAGGGCTGGGAGGGTTAACACCCCTAAGGAGTCAGCCCCAGCCAAGCCGGACCGGTATCCCGGGACATCCAACTGGTCAGAACTTGAACCCATGTACAAACTCGACGAGCATGCCTACGATCTCAAACTGGACTTCAACATCAGCCTGGAGGACTGGACCAACTTCAGCGGCGCTGTGGACAGGATGTTTGCGTTGCTCAGCAACGACAACCAGCCCGACCCCCGGCGCCGCCCACTTGAGCCGGACATGATGGGGGAGGAGGGCGGGAGGAGGGGAGGTGGCCACGCCCTGGTCTCCTCCACCAGCCAATCGGCTTCGGCCATCTACCTGACCACTCTGGCCACGCCTGCTCTGCTGCTGAGGGAGGCGGGGGCTGGGGCCCTGAGAGAGGCTCTGGGACTTAACCGGGCTCCGGGCCCCTCTTCCTCCTCCTCCTCCTCCGCCACATCCTCCTCTTCTTCGTCCAATTCCGTCTCCACGACTCCTTTAGAGGAGGAGAGGGGCACCTGGGAGGCCTCCTCCCGCCTCCTGGACAAATTCCTGGAAGAGAACAAGAATGCCCTACCCGAGGAGGAGGATGAGGAGGATGATGAAGACGAGGGAGGGGAAGAGGAGGGTGGGGGCGTGGAAGAGGAGCCCCTTAGGAGAAGGACGGTGCGACGGAGGTTCCGCCCCTCCCTCTGTGACTGCAGCAAATTCCTAAAGGACTCTAGAGATGGGGGCTCCATCTGACTTTGAGAGCCAGCGACCCCCTTCCATGCCCCGGCCCACCCCACAGACAAACACCTTCCTCCCAGCCCTCTTCTTTGACCCTAGCACTTGGTCCCCTGGGCAAAGCCAGGTGGCTTGGAACTCAAACCATCCCCCCTACCGGCTCCGTCCTTCACCTGCTCCGTCTTGTCCAGCAATGCCCAGATCCCAGGGCTGACCCTGTGACCCCTAGCCTATAGCCCATAGCCCATCTCACAGCAGCCCATCTACTGGCCCGGGTACCTCAGAGGTTCCACACTGAAAACTAACAGTAGGAGGCGTAGGCATGGAACATAGCACACATACTGAATAAGGAAGTAAAAAACACATATGAAATGTTTTCAGTGTTTTAAAATTTTGCGGGATTTTTTTTTGGGGGGGAGGGGCGGGGGGGTTGGGGGGTGGATTCCCAAATTCATCAAGTTATACTAGGACAGATTTATTTTATGACCATGTTAACATGATCTTACTCATGGGTTTTTTATGATTATTGATTTTATATTATAGTCATTTGTGACTGCCAAACCACCCCCACACCCTTTTCCTAGCACAGCTTCAGTGTTTGTGGCACATTGAGTTATCTATGAGAAATGCTATTTTTTATCAGCAACCTTGTGCGACTTGCACAGTGAAAACACGGTGGCTTTGTTGTAATTCAACTTGATTGGTGTGATCTCTGTGTGTGTGTGTGTGTGTGTGTATGTGTGTGTGTTGTAACCATTGTGGCATAAGTTCAGCCAGTCACAACACACCAAGCTGCCCCCCCCCCCCCCCCCAAAAAAAATGTGGCCAACGCATTCCAAGTTACACGCACACACCCACATACACTCATACACACACGTGCAGGCCCTATTTCATGGGGTGTGTAGGGGAATGTATGTAATAGGTTGTAGAAATGACCGTGTTGACATGGCGTCATGTTATGCTCCAGTGCCATCCATTTACAGTGTTGCAGCTATGTTTTCCTTCATCATATTTGTTTTTTTTCTGTTAGTTTTTAGAAAATGAAAATTGAAAAAAAAAAGAAAAAAAAGACAACAACAATATTTTTAGATGTGTCATCATTGTCAATGTTGTTACCTAAATGTGCCCGATGGTTGACATTTTGTTCATGAACAAATGAAAAAGAAGTTATTGGACACCAATCCTATATATACCTTTGCATTTGAGTGGCTTTCCACGATTCTACCTACTCCAACACTTTACAGAGTAAAAGGATCCTCTTAAATTGCCTCTGTCTCAGTGGCCAAACACAGGCTTGGCCCAGCCTGCTTACACTGACTCCATAAGGCCCAGCATCACATTCTGTGACTTTTTTCTTGCAATCACACACAATGAACCACACTGTTCCTCAATGGGCTCCTACAGCCTTTACTTTCACAGCCACAGAAGAGACCTCTGACTCGTGCAGTGCATTGCTTTCAATCTGTAAAACTGGGGGGGTTATTTCCCCACCTAGGAACCTGCAGCTTTCAGATCTTAATGCGATGATTTGACATAAATCTTTCAAACAAAAGTGTGCATTCGCTAATGTGATTTAACACAGTCATACATTCTGTGAAGAAAAAACTCACCGCCACTGGGCCAGTGTTCCTGGTCAATTACCCCTGCTTAACATGGTGCTATTACGTTCTGGTAAACAAATCTATATAAAACTTGCTGTGTGTGTTTGAATGTATGTTTGCCATTCGTTTAAATGTTTTAAAATATATTTTATAGTACACAGAACAGAAGATCCTCTACAGTGATATGCTCCATGCCGTGAGATGAGATCAATTCTTACCTGATTGATTTTATAGCCGCACTATGAATGCCACCCTAAAACCCTGCCAATCTGGACTGAACAGAGTTTTGTACAAGATGGTGTGTCGTTTGAATTGTATGGTCCCTCTGCCTGATTAATATAAATAACTGAATGAATTAAATAATTGAGTAACATGAAGACGAAGAGGATGGCTGAGAAAGGAATTAAACTTTTCCTCTGCACTTTTAAAGGGACTGCTGTATATGAAAGAAGAATAGAGATGGGTTTTAACATAACAATGACTTGTACAGTTACATAGATTTATCATTCCTCTATTTTTGTTTCTTTTGGTTCACCAGTGGACATTTAATAGCAGTTATTAGTTTGTGAATAAAGTGTTGAATGCCCAAACACTGCTTTTTACAACTGATTTTTGTGTCCATTTATTTCAAGTGGCCTTGGCGGACTCAGCTGGGAACACATACACACACAGAGGCTACATAAATAGTAACATTGGTTTTGGCAAATATGAATAATGTACTTTTACAGTACTGTATTTATCTTACTATCTTACTTATCTTATTCCTACTACTGGAAAGGCAGAACATTGTACTTATAATATCCTAACATATTGACAGTTATTGCCAGTCCAGTAACCCATATCTGCTGTATTTGTGTGTGTAAATAAGCTAGATGTCAGAAACTCCCAAATGTTACTGTATACGTTTAAATTGGGCTTGACTGGAAGTCAATGGTCCGTCCATTTTGATTATCGTTAAAGGATAGCCTAAGTTTCAGAGATCCTTCAGCCTTTTGTTTCATACGCATCAAAGCTGGCAGGACTTGCTGAAAGGTTGTCAGTTTCACATGTAACTCTGTGAGACTCGTCGCTAGATGACGCTAAAGAGCTCGTCGTGTTAGGATAGAAGGAATTCTTCGCTACACAAAACACGGTCGTGTGTGATACAGTACTGATATCAGATTACACACCATATGAACCCTTACAGCACGGGGTAGACCGAGCCCATCGAGGGGAGGGCGGGGGAAACTGACCGTTTACCTCACTCGCTCTGTCGGGCAGTGCTGAGGGAGAATCCACATAGGGTTGGCCACATATCGTCTTCTTTAGTCGTGTGGGAAAACTGCGAGCTTTACTTTCATTTCAACTTTTTTGTTCGTACAATGTGAAGAAAATGACCGAGCCAAGGTAAGACATTTAAATTTCATAGATCCTTCAGTATGACTAGCCTAATTCAAATCTGTTAGAATTGCTTAATCATTTCGATGAGTTGTATCTACTCTTATGGAAACGCTTCATTCATGGAAGTTGGTTGCACTGTAGGCTATACACTTCTACAAACTTTGACGGATACAATTTGTTGCACTAAAGCGAAGCCATCACTACGTCTGCAAATGGATCAAATAAAGTTGCGGAATAATATAGTTGGCTGTGAAATAAATGGTACTGATTTGCAAATCAAATGTTGGTGGTACACCTGGCAATGTACGTGTCAGAAAGTTTTATTTTACATTCAAATGTCAGAACCATGCTGTCAGAATAGTAGGCTATAACATAGCTACTACGATTGACTGGCAGACAAGTCTGTGTGTTGCCAGTGTAACAGCAATGCTCTGATCAGCTGAGCACTTACCTATGTTAAAGTCTTCTAATACTGAGGTGTTCTTTGCTGATTACACCTGAAGCCTTGTCCACTATTTCAATTTTGGCAAAATACCAGAAACTAGATTGTTTGGTTGAAGTTTGCTGGTAAGTATTTGGAAACAATTAGTTATTGCCTAAGGAAAGCCCAGTCCGGTCAAGATGCAGATTCACATTGGACGAAAAGGCTACATTTGTGGACGGATTAATACATTAGTTGGGTAACAGGGTGCTGAACTTGGCTAGCGTGCGGGAGAACAGATGCTTTTTGGGGACAGGCTATAGGGGCCGGTTTTGCACGGTTCAGCAAACTTTGCTCTACTGCCCCAGACTGCCACTCACGCATATGCCTCGTCTCCCAGGTGTCAACGTCAGTCTCACTACATTTCGGTTTCGATCGTGTATGTATGTATCTGTTGTTCACTAATTGCCTCATCATCACACGCAGTCAGTTCTTGGTGCAGGCAACCAGTACTTATGACGTGAAATTGAAATCTTTTACCCTGTCAACGAAATCAATTAGATCTTTGGATCATATAGGTTTACAGTTTGTTATTTGGCCTACACTTAACATGTTCATTAAGTGTAATAGCAACGATGTTCCTCTAGAATGAATGTACAGATACAATTTAGTGTACGATATGAAAGGAATAGATTATATTGCACATCTCACAACTGTGTGTTATCAGCTTCCTTGGAAAGTCAGTGCCGCCTACTTAAAATAGATAATGATTGCACAACCCTCAGGCCTCTTTTGTTTCAGTGTGCGCAAATGTGTGTTGAAAGTTGCAGCTGAGGTTGGGTAGGGTGGCTACAAATGCCAAAACTATGCTTTGTTGTGGCGCAGAAAACGCAGAGGCTGGTTTGGTCGCTTGTGGTAGCTATTTAATTACTAGTTTCCACTTTAGAATCTTCTCAGATGAAATTACAAATTGGCTTGGCTGGACCCTGCAGCCTAGAACTGAAACCAAAAACAACGCTCCTCCCGTAATGTCGTCCCAGTTGGGCTGTATCTTCCAACTCTGTGGCATTCTCCTTTTGGAACTGGGCCCTTGGCTGCTGCTTCTGCTGCTGCTGCTGCTGTTGTGTGTGTGTGTGTGTGTGTGTGTGTGTGTGTGTGTGTGTGTGTGTGTGTGTGTGTGTCTTCTATAACTCTAACTATAGTCTCACTCCAGCCGTTCAACTGTTCTTGTTCTTGTGGATAGATATTTTTTAATGTATGTTCTCCCATAAGGATGACAGAAAGTGTAGACATGATCTTAGTGATGGTAAACGGCAGGCGGTTCTCTCCTTTAATATGCACCAAATGGATCTGAATATTAATCCAGTAGTTATGAAATGATTTCACTTTTTCAAACTCAACTGACAACCCACCTCTATCATGTCATTCATTTCTGCCTGGTTTTGTCTCTTTTTGAGCATGAATTTGGTGTGTGTTTATGTTTGTGTGTGTGTTTGTGTGATTTTTTTGAAGTCAGCTCTGTTTGATGACCTACTTTTTGTGCTGACCACAGGTTTGGGCTGAAAAGTGCCATTGTGGGCCCAGCACCTCTAACAGAGCATCCTATTAGCTGACCATTGTGGAGATGCTACCTGACCAGTCATGGAGAGATAGCCATGAGAGGACGCAGGGTATGGGGGGTGGGGGGGCATTAGAGGGGGACAGTGGGAGGGGACCCTTGTTTGGGAGGACAACAATAGGGATGTCCCCCCCAGCTAAATGAGTAGGGCCCTCTGACAGCTGGCCCAGTGGAGAGCTGGTCATGAATTAGTGATCAGCCTTTTCTAATCTCCTCCAGGCACTGTGGACAAGGCTTCAACTCCTAGTGAAAGTCCTCCATTATTGGAGCACAGAGAGGTGTCTATGAATAGTGCTGTCTGGAGGAAAAAGGGGGGGGGGGGATTCTGTCTACTGTAGATTTTTTTTACAGAATAGTCTGCTTAGGAGACCTGTATTGTGTGTTGGAGAACACAATATGTCACCCAACTGGGGTGTAGAACCCAAACCCCTGTACAACTAGCCAAGTGCCCTCCCCCCTCCCTCTGTGGGGTGACAGTCCTGTAATTGCCCAGTAGGCGCATGTCTGCGGTCGTCTGGAAACGACTGCCCCAGAGTCAAGTCGAGTACTCCTGCAGCGTTGATACAAAAATGACTCCCAGCTCCGACTGGAGTTTGGCTGTAGGCACCACGAGCGAGGTGGTCTGCTTAGACTGCCGTTCCTGTAGACAGTCTGTGAAAGCTTTCCTCATTAAGATGGTCAGACAGGAGCCTGTTTAAAGGCCATTAGCCCTGCCAGAGCTCGTTCCGGGACATTGACTCTGCTTTTGGGCCGTGGCGTGGCACTGAGAGAGGTTTTTATGTGGACGGGGAGGAAAAAGTGTGCTAGCTGCTCTGCATGACATTGCACATTGTATGCTAGAGCCATTATTCTAGAATGTTCGGTGTTGTGCTCTACAAAGTGCTGGTTGTTGTCAGGGGCTGGTGTTTCCCCTTGAGGACAGATCTTCGGAAACAAGATGTTGCTCAGGGAATTTTTTGGAGAACATGTCAACCACACGTTCTTTAGAGGTCCCAAAGTCTGGGAACACTTAGATGGAATTGGGGAGAATGGGACTGACCCAACTGTGAGAGGGCAGGGGGGGGGGGTCGGGTCCTTAAGGGAGACAGCAAAGTGGTAAGACCTTGTAAACCCATGAGCAATCAGACTGTTCCGCCTCCCCTCATCTTTCCTGATTCTGATCCCTCTAAACACACACACACACACACACACACACATACACACACACACACACACACACACACACACAAACACACACACTCTATATCCTTCTTAACGCCCCTGGGCCCGTCCGCTGTCCCCTGCCTTTGCAGTGGCCCTTATAAATCCTCTCTAATTGAAAAAGCTCAGTTTAATAACTACTGCAGAGGCTCAGTGAAAGTGAGCGTGTCCCTTTCCAGCTTATAGATCCCCCCTCCTACGCACACACACACGGCACACGCACACACACACACACACAAGGTTCCCACAGCGGTAGCAGTGTCAACTCTGTTCAGTCCAGCAGATGTTTCCTCCATCGCATACACACTCATTCATACTAATTAAAACCTCAGGTCCACATGCCCTGCTGTTTTTGTCAAGACAGTCGGTCCAAAAATGAATACCTCTCATTCTCTCTGGCTCTCTCTGTCTCTCCACCCGGCAGGGCTTGTTTACTCTGTGAGGTTAAAGGTGCTGTACCAGGTGACCCTGTTTTTTGGGGGGTTAGGGGTATTGTGTTGCCCATGAAATGGTGTGACCTGATGAGGAGGTTAGGGTCAGAGTGTGCTCAAGAGCTCTGAGGGACAGATAAACTGGTGGACCTTCATGAGCCCTAACCGTATTGTTTGGGGCATGATTTTCCAGTGCATCACAGTTTGAATAAAAATAGAAAGCAATACAAAAAAATCCCCATTTTCCAAAGAGTGTTTTGGTGTTGGATGTAGGTAGGCTCCCGGTGAGACCAGGTGTTGCCACAGACGTGTTCTGTCATGCTGGGCAAAGCAGCACTCGCACTCACACCCCACCCCCCACCCAGGTGACACGGTCAAGACAAAAAACTTTAACCGACATCTCCACGGTAACGCGCGACAGACCTCTCGAGATGGATTGGTTTTCAACGCAGGCCGCATTTGGGGCGTGAGAGAGAGAGAGAGAGAGGCCGAGCCTCGAGGCTTTGTGTCCGTCTGTTTGCCGTGCGAGTGCTGAGTAATCCCTCAAAGTCCACAGAGGAGCCTAGCCTGAGCGTCTGGCTCTGCGCTCTTAAGGCCTCTAGTCTCTCTGGTTGTCTGAGGGTGTTCACGCTGCATTAACAGATATACGGCCAGGGATCTCCTGGTCTCCAGTCGGTCACGGCCTGTTTGCTGGCCATCCTGAGGGCGAGGTGGGATGAGGCCTTGTCGTTTTTTCTCTTCACTGATCGTTGTCCTCCTCATCAGGCTTTGCATGGCTGATTAAATGTTGCTGTTTTAGCTTCTTGTCTGACATATGAGGACATGTTTTGATATTATATGTTTTTTAGGGTGTGTTAACTGGCATTAAAGGTAAAGGTTAGGTATTTGGCGGACGCTTTTGTCCAAAGGGACTCACAAAGGCACCCTGCATTGGCATGGAATCAAACCCTAGCTTGGAGGTTAGCAGTGCTAACCACTGTATCATCAACACATCATAAAACCAGTTTTAAACAAGTTAGTCATCCGTGTAGGCAGACACAGATCACTGAGATGCCAGTTGAACTCTTAACTGACCATGCCACACACACACACACACACACACACACAGGCACACGCACACACACACACACACACACACACACACACACACACACACACGCACACACACGCACACATACAAACGCACACATACACACACACACACACACACACACTCACATACATGCACACACATATATATATATATATATATATACATATATGCACACATTAAGAAACATATTCGCATATTCTCAAACTCCCATGCATGTTTGTACACACACACATGTCGATACATCCAAACATACACATACCCCGAACTGGTCTGGGTGAAACGTGGGCATTCTTTTGTCCTTTTTAACGACTGCTTGTTACATTAAAAATAGTTCCCCTCTGACCCTGACCTGCACTGAAGGCCGAGCCTGTATGCCTCAGCGCTTTTTAGAAAGGGAAAAGAATTCCACCCTGACCACTGGGGACCTCCAGGGTCTGGACCAAACGGCCGCCTTCCTTCCTGACCGCCTGTCCCTGCCCCGGTGAGTCTGTGCGTGTGTGTGTGTGTGTGTTGGGGGGGACATCCCCTCTGCCCCCCCCCCCTGTCTCCAGCCCTCTGTTTACAGAGGAGGTGGAATGTGTGGCACCTTCCCACCTGACAAGCGTAGCAGTGAAGGAGCAGCTGGGAGACAGAGGGCCTTTCCCAGCATGTTAGCACAGCAGGGCTGCAGGGGCAAATGGCTCCCACACCCTATCACTCCCACACCATATCACCTGTGACCTGTCGCCACTCCTGATTGAGAAGGCTGGCCCCAATGGCATGTACTGATGCGGAAGTTTGTTGTTAAAGGTTCAAGGTAAAAGTTTTGACTGTTTATCTCTTCTCACCTCCACTGTTTTGAGTTGTGGCATAGCAAAGGATTAGGGAACCCTAAAATGTGGAACATACCAAGCAGAATGGCTTCTTGAAATAGAGGTGGAATAGAGATTGATGTTTTTTCATGGGGCCAACCATTTCAATCTAGTCCCCTTTGGCTTGTCGTCAGCACCAGTCAAGACCATGGTATCCTTCCCCCAGTTAGCCCTGATCAGCCCCAAACACACACACACATCCTGCCCTTCACACTCTGGGGCAAAACCTCTGAACCGGACCAGTTAGCCCCTAACCCCGGGGCCAGGCTCGGCGGATGGGTCCCGCGGGAAGCCCAATCTCTCTGTGGTCGTTACCAACCTGAGGGAGCAGGCATGGCGGGCGCTTATGGAGATGACAATCTGTGCCATTGTCTGTGCTAACCAGTGTGGCTGGAGCTGGAGCTGGAGCTGGAGCTGCCGCTCAGGAATGTTAATACCTTTAATTGTAATGGATCCCAGATTAGGGAGTTTCTCACTAGTCAAGGGGCTGGAAAATGAGCTCCATACTGGGCCTGGTGCCATGAGAATGCAGTGGGGAGGGGGTTCTCTTAAGGTCTCTCTCTCCCCCCTTCTCTCCCGTCCTCTCTCTCTCTCTCTCTCATTTCTTGTCTCTCTTTCGTTTCTCCCCCCCCCCCCCCCCCTCTCTCTTTCTGATCTGTTTCAATGGCGTATTGCGGTATTATGGTATAGGCTAGTAGCCAAAGGATGCCCTTGGCCTGATCTGTATAAGGACTCAGGAGATGGATGAGTGGGCCATCGATCATCTCAGTATCAAGCTGTAATTTCCATCTTTTTTAAAGATCCCACAAGTTGGAAGACAGGCTGTGACTCGAGTTTAACCCCCCCCCCCCCCCCCCAAACAATATGCGATGACATTTTAACCACTGGTCTTAACAGTGTTATTTGATATCAAAACTCTAAGAGAATAACTGTTTTCCACCAGCCATTCCCTTAGTCTTTTAGCTACCCTTTCCTCTGATGTTGCAGATCAAATGGCATAGTTGGTGCAAAGGACATGAGTAAGTGTGAAATGATTAACTGCTAAATTGTGCTGTTCCTTGTTTTGATGCAGAAGGCAGGGAATTATGCAAATGGTTGGATCATTTGCATCGAGCAGCAACCATTAAACATTTATGTGGAGTCAAGGGAGGTTCTTTCATCCTGTTATATCCTATAGTTTTGTTTGCCTGGCGAGTTTAAATAGATACACTGGCATCTCCCAATAAAGCACTGTGTAAAACACAGCCAACAACATCAAACCTAATCACATTTACAGTGCGGCTCGGTGTAATTTGATCAAACAGCACCATCAGAAATAAATCTACTAATCCAACTGTAAGTAGTTCTCACTGAACGCACGCAAAGCCTTATGAGCTTTGCCATCCAAAGGAATACTCATCGGATACATAATCATGCGTATGTCTTCTACATGTGTCTATATCCCACTGAAGGGCCTGGTGAGGCCCCAGACAGTGGCTGGGAGGGGAGGCAGATGGGGAGATGATTGCCATGGCTCTGGGCCTACAGCACATACAGGCCTGCTGTCTCCTGCATCTCTCAAACGTCAGAGGAAAACAGATCAATCTGAGTGTGGGTCACTCCTGGGGGAGAAAGAGGTGGTGTGGGGGGAGGAGAGGGTGGCATGGGGTGGGGAGGAGGCGGTGTGGGGTGAGTGTGTGTGTGCTGGCAGTAGGTGCTGCGCTCGGCCTCAGTCAGCTCAAGGACAGTGTGGGGTCATTACCGCTCTGTTGACTCAGTGGC
>NC_137914.1:26851236-26853736 GCF_963457725.1 Sprattus sprattus
TCTCCCTCTCTCCTCTTCTCCTGTCTGGCACAGGGGCAGCTCTCAGCTCCAGTGTTGTTTCATCTTTTCAGTGCTGGCGTACACTCTGCAGGTTGCTACTCGTGAGCAGCTCCGCCCTTGCCACACACCTACACCAGAAACACACATACACACACACACACACACACACACACACGAACACACACACACACAAACACACACACACATACACATACACACACACACACACACACAAGGGCACACACACACACACACACACACACACACACACACACACACACATGCACACACACACACACACACTCACACAGGCATACAAAGGCCTTGCCGTCCAAATGGCTTTGGGTGTGTTCTGGCCAAATGTGTGTGGAGTGCTTTATTGACTCTGTGATTGGTGTCAGCGACATAAGCCAGAATGAGGGTGATCAGGAGTTCAGGCATGACTCACAGCCAATCAGAGGAGTTCACTCGGCAGCCACGGCCAATCAGAGGAGTTCACTCGGCAGTCACGGCCAATCAATCAATTCGACGGCTAATAATCAACAAAAACTGGATTTCTGAACAATGAAACAATGCGTCATGCAGATGATCTAGTAAACACAGTCATTGGTCACCTGTTGTGGGCGCAGTGAGAGGTTTGACTCCCTGCGTCAGCTCCACAGAGGAGCTCGCTCCTGTTCAGCTGCTGTTTCATGTCTAGGTGTAAGATGAAGAGATTTACACATCAAAGACACAGACAGGCCTCCATGCAAATACATGAGCAGAGGAAGAACAGCCTGATAACAAAGGAGTGTATTAGAAAAGAGAGGGAGAGAGAGAGAGCGGGGTGTGTGTGTGTGTGCGTGTGTGTGCGTGTGTGTGTGTGTGTGTGTGTGTGTGTGTGTGTGTGTGTGTGTGTGTGTGTGTGTGTGTGTGTGTGTGTGTGTGTGCTACCTGAGTATTCTTTCAGGTAAGGCAGAGGTGTGTCTGAGAGTGACTCGACACTTATTTGGTAGTCTGGAAGTTTTTTTTTTCTCCTCCCTCTCCCTCTTTTATTCCTTCTCTCTTCACCCCTCCCTCCCTCCACACATTCCCCTGAGAGACAGAACCCCCAGTGGCGCAGACAGACACACACACACACACACATTCACGCGCACTTTTGAACTTGGCAGGTTGTCTGCGTCTAACCTGCCTCGCCAAGCATTGAGTTACACGTTGAAAAATGCCTTTCAGGCGTCATAAAAGACAAATGGACACAGTTCCCAAATGGTAGCACGCACCAGCAGGACCACACACACTGACACACACACACACACATACACACATAGACACACACACACACCACTGTGGAGAGAAGTGCTCTCTTAACTGATTCTCATAGATGGCATTCCTTTCAGGGAATCTGTACATCCAAAGCAGTTTTTCATGGCGTTTATCGAGCCATAACATCAGCTCTCTGCCTGTGTGTTTACTAAACACATGCTAGTGTAATGTATGATATAAAAACACAACGATACAGTGAGGCACTGACAGAGTGGCCAGGCAGAAGGGACTGAGTGCATGATTGAGTGTGTGTGCCATATTTGCATTGAGCTTCGATGTAGGGTTGCCAGTTTGGGGGGTTGGTATGGCTGGGTGGGGCGGCTCAGCTTTCACCCTCAGATACCCGCACACAAAGAGCGCTGATGTGGCTACACGCAGAGATTTGCCAACACATCACCACCTCCTCAGAAGAAAGTTCCTCATGCAAGCACAAAAAAGCAAGCAGCATCTCCGATAACAACCACCCCAAAACCCCCCCCCAATCCATGTGTGGTGGTCTTCAGAAGAATCCGGAAGGCACTAGAGAGAAATAACAGATACCCGCAGAGCATCCATTATGCTCTGTTTTTTTGCTAGGCTACAGTAACAAACAAGATGGCTATCTATCACGGGCACAGATAACGCTAACCAGATGAGCTGAGGAAGTGTGTGTTTGTGCGTGTGTTTTTTGTCTGAATAAAATTGAGATTACCAAATGTACTTTCAATTTGGTTCTTAACTACCCCATGTCAAAAACATGAAAACAGCAAACCGCTTCCAAACCCATGCTTTAAACTGCGCATAGCATTGACAATATAATATCGTTACAGCAGAATATCCCTCTCTCTCTCTCTCTCTCTGTCTGTCTGTCCGTCTCTTTCTGTCTGTCTTTCTTTCTCATAGTCACTAAATGTCTTTCATTCAAACCTCACCCACTCATTCCCTCAGACAGGCTGTTCTTGCTGCTCATAAAAAGCCAAGATTGTTTTTCGTTGTGTCGGCAGAACAGGCGAGGGGGTGCCAGGGTTCATGTTTTGGTCTGTGTGTGTGTGTGTGTGTGTGTGTGTGTGTGTGTGTGTGTGTGTGTGTGTGTGTGTGTGTGTGTGTGTGTGTGTGTGTGTGTGTGTGTGTGTGTGTGTGTGTGTGTGTGTGTGTGTGTGTATGTGTGTGTGTGCATGTGAGTGTGTATGTATATATGTGTGTTGGAGGGTAGTGAGCT
>NC_137914.1:26861236-26871236 GCF_963457725.1 Sprattus sprattus
AACGCGGGTTGTTGATCTAGCCTTGTTGTTTGCTATGCATCTCTGGGATGTGAAATCAAGTGTGGATTTGAGCAGGGCGGTTACCCAGTCATTACGCGTGTGTGAAGTCACTGTAGTTTGTGACAGCATTGTGTTTCCCAGCTCATCCGTGGTTCAGGCTGTGCCACTGTGGTCGCCCTGGCTGGAGCAGCTCCATTTAGCCCAGCTGGGACTGGGTTTACGGGCACAGCCCACTCAGGCCACATGGTTATGGCAGCAACGGGAAAGCAGAGCTGTGAGAAAGCCAGCGGGTGACATCTCAGTATTTGAACGACAGAGAGACTGAAAGATGTCTGTTGTGGTTTGCATTAGAGGGGAGCGAAGGGGAGAGTTTTGGAGACCAACAGCCTTGTTTTTAATTGAGATGAGAGATGACTCTGAAAGTTTCCCAGCTCATTCAGAGGACTCCGTTGCCAGCGATGGCAAGGGTTAGCAGTGAGCTGGAGCAATGCTAATGTTTGCCGCATGTTCACTGTACATCAAGAAGACAAATGCATATTATGCAGTTGGGACTGTTTTAAAGTCGGTTTTAGTTTGACCATTATGAAGAGCTTTAAATATCAGCTCAAAGCATTCACATGACCCCTGAGAGGGAGGCTTTTCTGCTGACTCAGGGGACTGTGGCCATGTTGAAAAGCCACAACAGGTGTGTGTGTGTGTGTGTGTGTGTGTGTGTGTGTGCTGCTCAGCTCAACCCATCTGACCTTATTTGACTCTCTCTCTCTCGCTCTCTCTCTATCTCTCTCTCTCTCTCTCTCTCTCTCTCTCTCTCTCCCTCTCTGCCCCTTACTTTACGTTGGCAGATGTGTGTGTCCTTGTGCGCATACTCCAGGGTGGATGTGTGTTTTTGGTGACCTTACCTTTAGGTTCATGGTTGTCGGGGGAAGATCGCTAGACCAGAATGTTCTATTTCCTTTCAGGGGGATCTAACTGCTTTAACAGGACCCGCACGCCATGCTGTTTCCATGGGGGTTTGTTTCTCCGCAGTCATATTACACCTTCAAGAAAGTATCATAACAGAAGTCAAAATGTCTTTACTTAGCAGAAGTTATTTATGACGGATGAATTTGACACAATTCATCATAACAGATGCATGACACCATTTATTCCAGTTGTTAAAGTACTGAAGTACCCGTGTGGTCTCTGACTCACGGGCGGACATGAAGAGCATCTCAGGGGTACTGAATTTAGCATGAATTGACATTGTTTCTGTGTACATTCTCTACAAGGGTGTGTGTGTGCGCGTGTGTGTGTGCGTGTGCGTGTGCGCGTGTGCCTCCGCACTTATCACTATTGCTTATCACAGAATTGGACCAGGTGTGTTGTGCATAATACAGATTCTTATTAGTATTACATTGTATAAAGCTCTTGCTTTTTATGTTAGCCACTGCTACTCTAGCTGACTGACTTCCAGGTGAGAGGTGAGGGTTGCCCTCTCTCTCCTCTCTGGCTCTGGTTCCCACAGGACAGGCGGGCAGGCAGGCGTGTGCGGGCGGGTGGGTGGGCGGTCGGGCGGGCACTCCTCTGTCCTCTCCGGCTAACAAGCAGTCAGGCTGGCACCCCCCCCTCTGCCTCTGTGCCCTCTGTTCCTGCTCCAACACGCTGCTGCCTGGATTAGCGTCAGGAAACCAGCTCAAGGGTTACCTCAGCAAGCCCTGAGCGTGAGACTGGGAATGCATTGTGATAGGAGGGTGTGTGTGTGGGTGCGTGCGTGTGTACGTACCGAAACCATGTTTTAGAGAGAAATGTGTATATTTTCAAACTCAAGACTAAACTTGTCCTCTTGGGGAAAAAAGATTGACCTTTGAAGTCCTTTGAAATTCCAAATGGAATATACAACACGTGTGTGTGTGTATACATGCACGTGGCGCTCTGTGGGAGCATGCTGATATGATTGGATGCATGTTTGTTTGTGTGTGTGAGTGTACTGTGTTGTTTGTTTGTTTGTTTGTGTGTGTGTGTGTGTGTATGCCATCTGGGAGTGTGCTGGAGAGGCCTCCTAATCCCGTATCAAGAGCCTTTGTTTTGCCTCTTGGTGAGCGCAGATTAAAGCACGCAAGCGAGTGATTGCTCCCAGGCCCTTTCCAACGTGCTCTTCCTCCCTCTCCTGTCTGTGTCTCCATGCTTCTCAGCTCCAGTCTCTTCCTCCCTCCCTCTCCTGTCTGTGTCTCCATGCTTCTTAGCTCCAGTCTCTTCCTCCCTCCCTCTCCTGTCTGTGTCTCCATGCTCCTTAGCTCAGGTCGCTCACCTGAGGTTCCTGCACAGGAAGGAGGTTAATGAGCACCTCCTCTCAACTCTTGCCAATTGTGTGAGTCACCAGTGATGAACCAGAGGCTCTGCTATTGCACAGGCCCGGGGAGGTGAGCGTATGGGCACAGTTTACAAACTCCCCCCACACACCTGTCAATCAACCACACTAGACAGTGGTTGGCCAATGGTAAAGTTAATAGATAACATGGTTAGCGGTTTAAAGGGTTAATGATTTAATGGTACAGTGTGCGATTGTACACCAACACACTTCACTACAACTTCGTGTCACAATGGCTCCTCACTGTCTTTTTGGTGTCCATTCTCTGTGTGCGGTCAAAAAGCCTCCTAAATGGGGAACAAAGTGGCTCAGACTGAGAAATACACTTCTCCAGCTAACCAACACATTGCTTCAGGAGCATGGAAGAGAAGGGTGTCATTTGACTGCCTGTTGAGCTCTAATATCAACACCCTTTCACCAGAATCATGGACTGGACCTTTAAGGCACTTTGTTGTGGCATTAGCTATTAGCTGTGCATTCCAGGTTCACGTTGCACTTCGTGTCCATATATCAAAACATTTGGACCACGGTCATCATCGGTTACCATAACAAATATGCATGGGAGTTGTTTGTACGTATAGTGAGACATGCTATGGCAACCTGATATAAATCTGGATTTTCGATCTACCAGTGAGTTGCTGTGTGTGAAGCGACATATCTGAGGAGCTGGACAGATGCTGTGAGGTGCACCTCAAGTGATGTGAGCAGTATAACATCAGACCTATATGCTACTCATGAGAAGATGTGGTTTTCCAGCATTGCTATGACAACAGCTGTGGTATTGGGACTCCTGCTATGTGCTGGACAGATAGTGACCTCAGAGGATGGAGTGGAATATATAATGAAAGAACTTGAGACTTTGCTATAGGTGCCAAGTCAAAAATTGGGAACGGTCATCAGATATGTAGACATTGTTCTGTATGTTTTGTGGTGAAACCCAGGCAACCAGGCGTCGGGTGGGTTACTCAGAACACAGAGGTCACAGAGTATGTTTGGACTTTCATTTGTGAAAAATAAACATTCTGCATCTCAATGACCCACATAGACCAGTTTCCCACATGCACTTACTCAAAGGCCTTCTCTGTAGCTCTTCCTCAATATACCACAGTATTTTATTTACCACTAAAACTAAATATTTTGCCTTCCTAAAAAGCCTTGCTGAAAAGAGTGCAGAATATGTGTCCTTATATAAAGTTGATATATTATTATGACAATATATGTTTTATTGCTTTTGTGTTTAATACATTTGGTTAGCTACCTGTCACCAGCTACTTAAAATGTACTTACAATTTTGGGGGAATATTCTTTTATTTTAATAATTCTTATATTATGAATAAGGATGATAATGGGGTAACAGCTACCCTGCTGTTGCTGCCCAGGCCTTGATCATCTATATATCCTGACTGTGTCATTCTCTGTCTCTCCCCGGCAGCTCTGATTGGGTGGAAATCCTGGAGCCGCGCTCACGTGAGCGCATGTACGTGAACCTGACGACGGGCGAGTGCGGCTGGGTGCCCCCGGCGGGCCTGCCCGTGCGCCAGTCGGACGGCAACCAGTGGTGGGAGCTGTTCGACACGTCCAACAGCCGCTACTACTACTACAACTGCACCACCCAGCAGACGGTGTGGCACCGGCCCACGAGCTGCGACATCGTGCCCCTCGCCCAGCTGCAGGCCATGAAGAGGAGCTCTGAGTCGGAGCTGAGGGGCCTCCCCAGGCCCCTGTGGGGGAGTGGGGGCATACCGCCTGGGGCTGGCGGGGGTGGGAGCGTGGGGAGCCTGGGCAGTGCTGGAGGAGGAGAGGGGCGAAGGACACCGCTACCGGGGGTGAGTCCGGTGCCACCGCCTCAGGAGCCGGAGAGCTCCAGTGGGAGAGAGACGCCGTCGAAAGGGAGAGGAGACAGTCTGGACGGGACACGAGAGGTCAACAGGTGAGTGAGAGGACAGACACACACACTCACACACACCCACACACACACACACACACACCCACACACACACACACCCACAAACACACACACACAAACACTCACTGCTTTCCTAAAATATTGAATTAGTGTAGCAACCTTAGGCATGTACAGTACATATGATAGCAGACACTCCATGTATTTTGCAGTTATTCTGGCCAGGCTTTACATTCTGACAACACACACACACACTCCACCCCCCCACCCCCCCCCCCCTCCCCAAATCTCCCACACCTGTCTGTTTACACACACACACACACGCTGCTTACAGGGAGAACTACGCAGGTCATACCATTCCAAGTACTGGTTGTATCTCTCTCTCACTTTACGCTCTGCTAATAGTAGAGATGATGTCATTCAAAGACTCACTACATACCAGTATCAGTTCCACAGACACACGCACACACTCACACACACAGACACACACACACACACACACACACACTCACACACACACTCACACACACACACACACTCACACACACACAGACAGAGTGAGTGAAAGCGAGCGGAATGGGGGTCATAGTATCTCTTCATCAGCCGTTAACGCCCCCAAGAGGAAGAGGCAGATAAACTTCCATGAACGGTGTCTGTTCACAGTTCTCTTTGTATGGTGGTTATTCAAACATAAACCACAGATAACCTACAGTGAGACCCAGTGACAGGAGACGCCGTGGAAGAAAGCGAGTGAGGAGAGAAGAGAAGAAAAAGAAGAATACTGAGAGAGTGCGATGAGACATCAGTGGTTGTGTGCGGGAAAATACAAGAATGGTTTTGGTTCAAGAAGCCTTGATGATGGCAAGAGACTGGAGGGTTAGACACTGCTTAGTGACCAGCACATGGGATGAAATGGCAAAAGTATATATATATGTATATTATATATCTATATTTATAATGAGACGAAAAAAGGGCAGAGAGATGAGAAACTGAGAGGTAGATAGGAGGGAGAGAGAAAGTAAATAAGAGAGAGAGATAAAGTAAGTAAGCGAGAGAACGGAGAGAGAGGAGCTGAGAGAGATATGGCACCCTAGGAGGCTTTGTCCAGTGAGCAGCTGTAGGGACTGATTAGGGGGAGGAGGGGGGATGGGGGGGGGGGTGATTGCAGTGGTTAATGGGATTGTTTAGTCACAGTGTGGCCACAGGGTGGTTAAATCTGCCCCCCCGCTCCCCCAATCCCCCAGCTGGAGGCCACCGTCACCGGCCACCCTCCGCCGATCCTGTGATCCTGTTAGCCGCAGAGCTCTACGCCACCGGGCCGAGGGGATGAGGCTGAGCCGTGTGGGCAGCTCAGTGCAGGGTGCTGGCTACAGGGCTGGCAGGTAGGGGAGGCTAATGATGGGATTGGGAGCACACGTTTGAACAGGTTAACACAGCACCCTGGGGTGGGGAGGGCACAACCGCAGCATCGCTGTCACGGGTGGCCTGCTTAGTCTTACACGTCTGAATGAATGAATTTATGAATGAATGAAAGGAGCCAGGCGATACTGGAGTGCCGAGTGAATACTATGTGCAGAAGAAAAGGTTGTGGAAACCATAGTCTTAAGCATTCTGCTGGGAATACACTCTAAGAAGGGGACAAAAGTGTCCGTACACAGACAAGTTTTTTTTTTTACTTTCAAGTGAGTTACGTAAAAACCCTTGAGAATATTTCAGCATGGTCCTGGTAGCTTTACAATCCTCAGCTGTTCTAGAACAATCCTTTCAAGGTTCTAAGAGAGCCATTAAGGTTTCTCCCTCAGGTACGACACATGGAACACACTCTTCTGAATGTAGAGTGAAGGATGTTTAGAATCTGAGTGTGTTCCAGAGTCATGGGTCTTCATGAGGGGTCTGTTGAGGACACTGCTGTCCTACTCTCTCCACAGAGTCATGGGGCTTCATGAGGGGTCTGTTGAGGACACTGCTGTCCTACTCTCTCCACAGGGCCTGTGGGCCTTCATGAGGGGTATGTTGAGGACACTGCTCTCCTACTCTCTCCACAGGGCCTGTGGGCCTTCATGAGGGGTATGTTGAGGACTCCTACTCTCCTACTCTCCCCACAGAGTCATGGGCCTTCATGAGGGGTATGTTGAGGACACTGCTCTCCTACTCTCTCCACAGAGTCATGGGCCTTCATGAGGGGTCTGTTCAGGACACTGCTCTCCTACTCTCTCCACAGAGTCATGGGCCTTCATGAGGGGTCTGTTGAGGACACTGCTCTCCTACTCTCTCCACAGAGTCATGGGCCTTCATGAGGGGTCTGTTGAGGACACTGCTCTCCTACTCTCTCCACAGAGTCATGGGCCTTCATGAGGGGTCTGTTCAGGACACTGCTCTCCTACTCTCTCCACACAGTCCATGCAAAGGCACATGCAAATCCACACAGAGGAACCATACTCTCTCTCTTTCTAGAGCTGTGTTTGCATGGGGATTTTGCTTAAGCAGATCAGGGGAAGTGAGATGGTGGCTATTTGCTGAATTATGGGTGAGGGAGATTAAGGTGATGGCGGTACTAAGCTGCTGGTTCTGTGTGTTGTGGTTTTGTGCGAAAGAGACCATTTCGTTTTGTGTTGTTGTATACTGTGACTTTTGAGTACTGCCGCTGTCGTTTGAGCGGAGTCTTCTGCACTGCCTGCAAAAACCTGCCTTAATACGCCGAAGAGTGGAAGCCAAACCTCTGTCAGAGTTTGCCTGGAATGAGACGACACGCCATCCACGCTCCATTTCCACTCTGTTTCTTTTTCCTCTCTTTCTGTTTGACTGATGAACATTCGCTCTGAAAAGAATGACTCAGTAGATTTAAAGAGGGGAACTCATGAACTCACAGACACACTCCCATCAACACGGTCTGGCCCAGAGCCTTAGTGCAGAGACATAATCATTTTCATCACCATCGTCATCACCATTATCATCATCATCACCATCATCATCATCATCATCATCATCATCATCATCACAAACACTATTATACACTCATACTCAAACATATACATGTAATACACACACTCAACCACACATACACACACACACACACACACACACACACACACACACTCTCATACTCATATATACTCAAACATACATGTTAAAACACACACATACACACATACACACATACTCAAACCTACACATTAACACACAACCACACCCACACACACACAAACAAAGGAGCCATACACTCTGTAGTGCTTTTCCTCTAGATGACCACTCTTCTGGTCACATGAGCTCTTTTGAATGAATAAACATACACACACACACACACACACACACACACACACACACACACACACACACACACACACACACACACACACACAGTCACACACACACCACCCCACACACACACACAGACACACATACACACACACACACACACACACACACACACACACACACACACACACACACACACACACACACACACACACACACACACACACACACACACACACACACACACACAGACACTGATAAAGAAAATGGAATGAGCAATCCTGAGGTCCCTGGCCAGGCAGAGCCCTGAGGTGGATATTGAGTGGTATGGCTTTCCTGTCAGCACCCTCAAAATACATTTAGGCCAGCAGCACACAGTCAGTGCTCTATGCCTCAGAAAGTGTGCCCCTGTGTGTGTGTGTGTGTGTGTGTGTATGTCTCTGTTCATGTGTGTTTTCGTGTGTCTCTGTGAGTGTGTGTGTGTGTGTATGTGTGGGTGTGTGTGTGTGTGTCTTTATGTGTGTGTGTGTGTGTGTTTGATTTTTACAAAAGTATTCAGTACTTATTGTTTGTTTATTTTTCATATTGAATTAGCTAACATTTCTATGGACTGTAATTCTGTCCTTGGTCTCTCTCTCTCTCTCTCTCTCTCTCTCTCTCTCTCTCTCTCCATCTGTCTCATTCTCTCCCTGTTTGTCTCCCCTCTCTCTCCCTAACCCCTTACCTATATCTTGATCTACCTACCTCTCTGTCCCTCCCTCCCTCCCCAGCCCTCCTGATATGTTTGTCATGTAGTGAGTGCTTCCTGAGTGTGTGTGTGTGTGTGTGTGTGTGTGTGTGTTTGTCATGTAGTGAGTGCTTCCTGAGGTGTCCCCACCCGGGGAAAGGATTTGTTCCACAGTAGATGGTTCAGAAAAGCACTTGAGCCTCTTTCAGTCAACAGAGTGCTGCATTTGTCAGCCAGAGAGTTCCTCGACCATGAATACTTCTGTTTCCTTTAGCATACATTACTCTCACACTGGGCGTGTGTGTGTGTGTTTGTGAATGGATTTGTTTGTGTTTGTCTGCATCTAGTGCATGTGTGTGTGTGTGTGTGCGTGTGTGTGTGTGTGTGCGCGTGTGTGTGTGTGTGTGTGTGTGTGTGTGTGTGTGTGTGTGTGTGTGTGTGTGTGTGTGTGTGTGTGTGTGTGTGTGTGTGTGTGTGTGTGTGTGTGTGTGTGTGTGTGTGTGTGTGTGTGTGTGTGTGTGTGTGTGTGTGTGTGTGAATGTATTTGTTTCTGTCTGTCTGCATCTAGTGTATGTGTGTGTGCGTGTGAGTGTGTGTGTGTGTGTGTGTGTGTGTGTGTGTGTGAAGCCAACAGTTATGGGTGGGGAATCCTCCCACAGTCGTGGGCGTCATCTCGGAAACTCTTGTTCTGGATTATTGAGGTTTCTCCCCGGAGCATTGTGTCTTCTTCTATGATTCATATGCCGGTAAACTCCCTGCTTTGGCTGTCTTCTTCTATGGTTCCTGTGCCGTTACACTCCCTGCTTTAGCTGTCTTCTTCTATGGTTCCTGTGCCGTTACACCCTCTGCTTTAGCTGTCTTCTTCTATGGTTCCTGTGCCGTTACACCCCCTGCTTTAGCTGTCTTCTTCTATGGTTCCTTTGCCGTTACACCTCTGCTTTAGCTGTCTTCTTCTATGGTTCCTGTGGCTGTTCTGGTAGAAGTTTGACTGGGGGGAGACTTTACTGTCCCACTGTGAGCAGGGTTGGGACAGGCGTCTTCCTACAGAAGAGTCTGAGGTTGACAGTGTCTCTCGCACCCTTCCCACAAGGCCCTGTTCTCTGGGTGCTATGTTTGGAATCTGGCCCCTATCTATTTATGTTGCCGTATAGGGAATTTGTATTGTTGTTTTATTGTTGGTCTATGCAGATTTTGTGCTTGTCTTTCACTGAGTGCGGTGTATATCTTTGAGGATCCACTAACGTGAACATGTTCCGAATGGTCTTCCAAGTAGCTCCCGAGTCCAAAGGAATGAGTCAGCTGTGGTCCGTCAACACAAAGGATAACTTCACGTCATAAACACAAGCTATGAAAGTGGCTCATAGCACACGACCAGGGGCTTACACTAGCGCTGTGGAGCATGAGAACATTAGCAATGACTTCATCTGTCTCTTTATGGCTTTCCTATCTCACACTAAAACTTGTGAAGAGACTTCAGACGGGAGAAGATATAGAACAGCGAGAGAGTGGGGAAGAGGGAGAGGGAGGAGATGAGTCTTTGGTGTGTGTGTGTGTGTGTGTGTGTGTGTGTGTGTGTGTGTGTGTGTGTGTGTGTGTGTGTGTGTGTGTGTGTATGTGTGTGTGTGTGTGTGTGTGTGTGTGTGTGTGTGTGTGTGTGTGTGTGTGTGTGTGTGTGTGTGTGTGTGTGTGTGACAGCATTTATCCTCCCATACTCACCTCACTAATGGTTATTCTGTATCAGTGAGACATTCTTTGGCCCGCGTTTTCA